>NC_090817.1:69060698-69362127 GCF_000390325.3 Nicotiana tomentosiformis
GTAACTCAATAATAAAGGAGGTCACATTACAATAAAAGAGGTAACAACTCCAAATAAAGCATATAAAGGTAATATGACATGGTAACAACAAATTCAAATAAGGCATGTGAGAGTAAACATGACAAATAAAAGATATAACGTGTGCTAGTAATTTCAAATAAATACATGAAAGAAGCCTAAGAGTCTAAACCGATCAATTTCCACATATAAGCCTGAGTACGCACTCGTCACCTCATGTACACGGCTTTCATATAACACAAATTGCACAAACAACTCAAATCCTAAGGGGTTGTTTTACCCAACACAAAGTCAGGCAAAATACTTACCTCAAAGAAGTCAAATCTATACTCAAAAATGACCTTCTCGTGTGAAACAAACCTAAGGACGGCTCAAATCTAGCCAAAATAACTCAATATCATAAATAAAAATGATAACAAACAATTCCGGATAATAAAGCGTCGAGTTTTAATGAAAACTAAAAAGTCAACCCTGGGTACGCACCTCGGAACCGGACAAAATTCACAAAATCCGAAAACCCATTCTGATACAAGTCCAACCATACCAAAATATTCCAATTCTGACACCAAATCGGCCTTCAAATCCTCATTTTATATTTTAGAAAGTTTTTACAACCCCCCTCACCCCCTCATTTCTCCAATTTAAATTACTAATTTAATAATAAAGACAAAGATGGAATCATAAAATATAATCAGATTCGGGTCAAGAACACTTACCCCAATCCAACATGTGAAAATCCTCTCCAAAATCTCCCAAATCCGAGCTCTCTAACTCAAAGAGTGATAAAAATATCATAACCCTCAAAATAGAGTACTTTATATTCTGCCCAGTGAATTATACATCGCGATCGCGAAGGACAGAACCTTCAGCTGCCAAGTCGTGCTTCGCAAACGTGACACAACGGCCGCGAACGCGGTGACCAAAACCTTAGCCCCTACACAAACGCGTCTGTGTACTCGCCAATGCGAATGGAAATTGCTTGATGCCCCTTCCCGCCTTACCTTCAGCACGATCGTGCAAGACATCATGCAAACGCGAAGGCAAATGTCTTCCAAGCTACACGAACATAGTCACATTCTCACGAATGTGAAGTACCAAAATTGTCTGCCTCTAATTTACCTTCCGCGAACACAACATTACACTCACGATCGCGAATAAGGAGGCACCAGATATCAGATTAGCATCCAAAACATGAGAAAGTTGCCTGTAGCCCATCCAAAACACTCCCGCCCCCCTAGGACCCCGTCCGAACATAACAATAAGTTCCATAACATAATGCGGACCTGCTCGAGGCCTCAAATATACATCAAACAATATCAAAGCTACGAATCGCACCTCAAATCATACTTAATGAACTTATGAACTTTCAACTTCTACAACTCGTGCCGAAGCATATAAAATCAACCCAGAATGATATCAAATTTTGGATGCAAGTCACAAATGACACAACGGGGCTATACCAACTGCCAGAATTGAAATCGGAACCCGATATCAACAAAGTCAACTCCCGGTCAAATCTCTCAACCTTCCAAACCTTCAAGTTTCAAACTTTCGTTAGAATGCATCAAATCAACCTACAGACCTCCAAATCCAGACATGCGCCTAAGTCCAAAATCACCCTACGAAACTATTGGAATCATCAAAACACCATTCCGGAGTCGTCTACATAAAAGTCAAACTCCGGTCAACTCTTGTTGCTTAAGCTTCTAAAACAAGAATCATTCCTCCAAATCAGTTTTGAATCATCCGAAAACTGAACCCTGACACGCGCAGGTCATAATACACAATATGAAGCTGCTCGATACCTTAAGCCACCGAACGGGATGCAAATTCTCAAAATGACCGGCCGGGTCGTTACAGCTGTAACATGCCTTATTGGCTTATTATTATTTTGATCGGGTTGCGCATCGCAACAGACTGATATTTGGTTATTGCATTTCATCTTTACCTGTAATTTTCGTGACTGTTTATCTGATTTACTTGCATATCTTCCGTATATGCTAGATTGCTGACTGAGTAAACACTTTAAAATAAAGAATTGTGAGCACCAATGTGGTTTTACATGAGATTTTCTAATTTGATCGTATATATGTTCTTTACTTGTTGAAAATTTTAATTGAGCGGGTGATAACGAGTATCATTTTTAATTCTTGATTCTATTACCTCGCCGAGGTTAGTTATAATACTTAATGAGTACATGGGTCGATTGTACTCATACTACACTTCTGTACCTTGCGTGCAGATCTATGAGTTGAGATGTTGTGGATGACGGGAGCTGGCACTGGAGATGTACCTGCATTCCATATATGGCTATCACATTTCCTTGGTAGCTTTAGATTTGAATTCTGTTCGTGTACATTCCAAACAAATGTTGTATTTATTTCATTTCAGTTTTGTAAATTTAAGTCTTAGCGACTCATGACTTGTACTACCAGTCCTTGGGTTATTGTATAGAAGTTCAGTTAATTCATCATTTATTTCCTAGTAATCTCATTTGAATTGTGTTATTATTAATTATGGGTTGGGTTATGTGCCATCATGACTAGTTAGATTTTGGGTCGTGACAGGCCCGGTAAACACTCGAGTCCAAGGCTAGATCTCGACTACCCATAACCCTACGAGTCCATAAATATATGTTTTGTTTTCAAATCCGAGTCCAATTCGACTCTCAAATCCCAAATTTTCATTTTTCAAAACATAAATAAAAATTCCTAAAATTTCTCTTATATTCTCATGAATTTGATGTAAATCTCATGTATAATCATGTAATATAATTGAAAATAGATCAAACTCACTTACCCAATGATTGTATGTGAAAATCCCCTCTCCAAATCGCATCCTACCTAGTGTAGGGTTCAAAGATATGAAAATGAGACTAAAATCCCGTCTTCAAGCCCTTTTGTTCAGCTGTGAATGTCGCAAATGCGACCTTCGGTTTGCATTTGCGAAACCTTGCAAATGCGGAACAAGGATCACAAAAGCGAACCCTGACAACCCACACAGATATCACAATTGCGACACGGGCTTCGCAATTGCAATTACTGCCTTCTTCGCAAAAGTGACGCAATAGTCGCAAATGCGACCAACCCATTCCTATGATGTCTTCTCAAATGCGAGGAGTGAGTCGCATTTGCGACATCTGGACCTCCCCTTTCCGCTTCGCAATTGCGATGCTGGTGCTCGCAATTGCGACAACTGCAACACCAGCACACCAACAACCTATGACCAACTCAATCCAATCTGAAAAATGTCTGATACTCACCCGAGCCCTCGGGGCTCCAAACCAAACATCCACACAAGCCTAACAATATCATACAAAATTGCTCGTGCGATCGAAACACCAAAATAACATGTAGAACTACGAATCGGACATCAAAGCGCATGAAATTCAAAAGAAAACTCAAGAACCTCTTGAATCACAATCAAGCGTCCGAATCCTATCCAACCAACTCCGAATTGCACCAAAGTTTACAGAAAAGTTTCTAATAACAAAACAGATCTATTCAAGTCCCAAAACCAAAATTCAAACCTGATAACCATAAAGTCAACCTACGGTCAAACCTAGGGAATCTCCAAACATTCAAATTGGTAACTATCGGCAAAACAAGTCAAATTAACTTAGGGGCCTCCGAATTCAATTTCGGGCATATTCCCAAATTCAAAATCACAATACGGACCTACCAAAATTGTCAAAACATCGATCCGGGGTCGTTTACCCAAAATATTGACCGTGGTCAACTCTAGCCTCATTTTTAGTCAAGATTTTTATTTTCTTCAAAATTTCACATAAAAGCTTTTCGAAAAGCAACACAGACCCCGCACGCAAACCAAAATATATCAAATGAAGCTATGGGAGGTCTTGGATCATGAAAATTAAGGCTAGTACTCAAAACGACCTATCGGTCCGTCACATAGATACATAGATTAGATTTGCTCAAAATTTATTTAAATTTTGTCTAAAAAGAGTGGCTATTTTTTAATACGTCATTTGGCTTAACCTCATGATTCACTACCCTCCTTTTAATATAATATAGATTTATTTTTCATGCCCTGTTTCTAGCTAATATAAAAAAATAATTAATAAGCGAATCTATATATAGATATAGGTATTGTTATAGATATGTAGATACATAGATTAGATTTGCTCAAAATATATTTATATTTTTTCTAAAAAGTGCCAAGTTGCCATTTTTTAATACGTCACTTAGCCTAACCTCTTGCTTCACTACCTTCCTTTTAATATAATATAGATTTATTTTTCACTCCGTGTTTCTAGCTAATATAAAAAAATTAATAAGTTAATCTATATATAGATATGGATATTGTTATAGATATGTAGATACATAGATTAGATTTGCTCAAAATTTATTTAGATTTTGTCTAAAAAAGTGCCAAGTAGCCATTTTTTAATACGTCACTTAGCTTAACATAATGCTTCACTACCCTTATTTTAATATAATATAGATAGACATAGATTAATAATTTCTTACTACTATATACTACCGTAATATTTTCTTAAAATACTTTTTATTAAAAGCGATAATTTTATCCTATTTTACACTGCTGCTTTTAAGTATGAATAATTTCATTCCAAAATGTTTATATAATGAAATATTTAAAATCTTAAGAAATTAAACGTGTTGACATTCTTACTCTAAACCTGATCCTTCGTTTACAAACAAACAGAAATAAAAGCTTTAAAACACCCAATCGAACCCCGTCCCTATCGACCCTTGATAAAAAAATTCTTGGACCTAATTCATTTTCAAAAGTTAGTTCATGAGATGATAATTGTCCAAGATTATTTAAAAAGTCCAACACCCCTTTCCCTGCACGTCTAGGACTAGACATCTCGAGCATGGATAATATAAGATGAGGATCCAATATCAGATAAATAATTAACTGGAATGGGTCTAACTAATATCATATTAAATAAATATACCTTGGGACTAACTCAACTCCAAAAATTAGATCCAGAGGTGAAGATTGTCCAAGACCACATAAAGAATTCAAATCTGTAACGACTCGACCGGTCATTTTGAGCATTTACATTCCGTTCGATGATTTGATATCATGAGTATCTTCATATAGTGTATTATAAATTGTATGTATTTTCGGTTTTGGTTTTCGAGTGGTTCAGAAATAATTTGGAAAAATGATTCTCAATTTGAAACCTTTAAGTTGAAAGGGTTGATCGAGTTTGACTTTTATGAATTTGAACTCGGATTGGATTTTATGGTTCTGTTAGGTCCGGATGGTGATTTTGGACTTGAACGTATGCCTGGATTTTTATTTAGATATTTTAGAAGTTTTGGCACTATTTGGAGAAAGTTGGCAATTTGAACGTTTGAAAAGTTCATAGGTTTGACCGGAAGTTGATTTTGGAGTTATCAGGCTCGGATTTTTATTTAAGAAGTTGGAATATGTTCGTTGTGTCATTTGAAACTTGTGTGCAAAATTTGAGGTGATTCCGAATTGTTTAGAGGTGTTCGGCGTAAGTTTGGAATTTGGAAATTGGAAATAGTTCATTAAGCTTGAATTGAAGTGTGCTTCGTCATTTTGATATTATGTTGTGGGATTTGAGGCCTTGAGTAGGTCCGTGTTATGTTTTGGGACTTGTTGGTATGGTTTGACGGGGTCCCAAGGGGCTTGGGTGTGTTTTGAATCATTGGTTGAGAGACTAGTTAAGTTAAAAATTTTGGAGTTTGACCATGGTCAATATCGGGTCAAGATTACCTTTTTTCAGTATTTTGAGTGCGCGAGCAAGTCCGTGTAGTATTTTATGATTGAAATGCATATATGATTCTTGTCCGGGAGGCTCCGGATGAATTTCGGGGTAGTTCCGGATCATTTCGGATAAAGTTTAAGATTACTGGTGCTGGTACTTCGCAATTGCGAACTTTTTGTTGCAATTGCGAACTTCTGGTCACAATTGCGAACCTTGGTCGCAATTGCGAACATGTGGTTGTAATTGCGTGATCGCAATTGCGAACCTTTGGTCGCAAATGCGACATCTACAGCTGGGTTAAGAGTTGAAATTTCGGGATTTTAGCTCATTCTCTCATATTTTGGACCTTAGACTCGGTAGGAGGCGATTTGGAGAGGGCTTTTTCTTCTTCAATCATTGAGTAAGTAGTTCTAATCAATTTTTAACTATATTTCATGATTATATATTACATTTAACATTAAATTTATGAGAATCAAAGAGGAAATTTGGGAATTTTTGCCAATGTTTTGAAAAATAAAAATTTGGATTTCGAGAGTCGATTTGGACTCGAATTTGAAAACAAAACGCATATATAGACTCGTGGGGTTATGGGTAGTCGGAATCTACCCTTGGACCCGGCTTTTGACCGGACAAGTCCGTAGTTGGCTTTTTTTATTTTTTTACTTTTGGAGAATTGTGTAAAGATCATAGCTTTATCTATCGTAATTGATTTTCCTTGTATTTGTTGACGATATTAAGTCATTTTTATTATATTTGAGTCATGTGGAGGCGAATTTTTGGTAAAAATCTATATTCGAGGGTTGATTTGGCCTAGTTGAGGTAAGTATCTTGCCTAACTTTGTGTGGGGGAGCTACCCCGTAGGGATTGGTTTGATTGTACTATTTGAATTATGTGAAAGACGTGTATATAAGGTGACGAGCGTGTACATGGCCTTATACGTGGAAATTTAGCCGGTTTAGACTCTTAGGCTTCTTTCATGCATTTAATTGAAGTTACCCTATCATTTTATATCCTCCATGGTTAGATTTACTCTTTCATATTTTATTTGAATTTTTTAGTACATGTTCTATCTTTTATTGTCAAATATACTCTTATATGCTTTAATTGAAGTTGTTGCCTCTTTTATTGACATGTCATTTCTTCCATTGTTGGTTTATTCTTATTCGAATTCGTTGTTACATGTTATCTTTCTCATTGTTCAGTTATTTTTATTTGAAGTCATTATTACTTGTTATCTCTTTCATTGTTGAGATTATTTCTCCGTTTCATTGTGTGGTTGTAATTCTTGTGTTGATTTACTTGTCGTACACTTGTGTTATTGTTGTTGTTATTTTTGTACTCGGTGTTGTTGAGCCTTGGGCTATGTGTGAATGTGGTATCGGAATTGTTGTTATGGAAATATTGTGGCAAATGGGCACATGTGGTGCAAGTTGTTATATTGTGTTGTTATATTTTTGGCCCATGTGGGATTGTTGAGAAGATTGTCGGTGTGTTTTGCACCTGAGTTGTTAGTGCTATTGCTATTATTGATATTTGCACATGCGACGAGATAAGGCGGATTGTATATATATGTTGGGTTTGCACATGTGGCGAGACAAGGTTGGATAATTATCTATGCGCATGTGGGGAGACAAGGCGAGCAATTACTTTATTAATTCGCACGCGATGAGACAAGGTGGGCAATGTCCGGGATGATCTGTGATAGCCTGTGGGCATTGTTATTGATACTATTTGTGTGGTGGTGTGACCTTATTGTGTGTGTCATGCATATTACGAGTTTTGTGGTATTGTTTCCAATGTGCTACTCGGTGTCTCTGATGTTACATGTTGACTTGAATTGTGATACTACACTTGCACAAGCATACACAGTAACATGTCACCTATATCAGTCCAGGTTTATGAAATTTGATGTTTATGATCATGTACATGTACTCTTGTATACCTGCCATCTGTGCGTCGATTGGACTGTTGACACGTGAGTTATCCGTGCGGATGTGAAGTATTGTTACTATTGGCACGTGAGTCATCCGTGCAGATCTGAGGTATTATAGTCTTAGTAAGTGAGTGGTCCATGCAGCACGTGAGTTGTCCGTACGGTTGTGATTGGAAATATGGGCACAAGATGCCACGTGATTATGATTCGTGATTTAGGACCCGTGGCTTGTGATCACGAGGTATAGTACCTGGAGGTGATTCTTATGTAAACCTTGTGAAAGAACGGTTGATTATTTGGTTGTCATTTATTATTCTTATTTGGGTTCACTTGTACTTTAAGTGTGTTCTGATTACTTTGCGACGTCATCATCTGTTTACTCCTTGTTGCTATTGGTTATAACCTGTTTACTACTTGTTGCTATTGGTTGCTTCTACTTTCCATTTGCTAGTATTATATTGTTATTATTTCCATGTTTAGCTTTATATTGATATTCGTTCCTTTGTTAGTTTGTATTAATACTTACACAGGTTATTTTGTCTAGTAGGTGTCTCGACTGTACCTCGTCACTACTCCACCGAGGTTTGTCTAGATACTTATTGGGTACTGGTGTGGTATACTTATGCTACGTTTTTGTACATTATTGTGCAGATGCAGGTACATCTAAGCGAGCCAGACATTAGCTAGCTGTTGAAAATGTGCTACAGAGACTTCAAGCTTTACCTGCCACTACGCTCGCAGGCTTCAAAGTCACCTTCTGTAGCTTTACATTGTTACTATTTACTTCTATTCCAAACAATGATGTATTTGATATTCTTAATTACTCTTAGAAAGGCTTATGACTTCGTACTATCGGTTTTGGCATATGTTAAATCTATTGATGGTTGTTGGCTATGTATGGGAATTACTGATTCCTGTTTAATGGTTAATTGGTTTAAATCTGCTAATAACTCATCATGTGTTAGGCTTACCTAGTATTAGGGATTAAGTGCCATCACGACATCCTAAGGTGGAAATTTAGGGTCGTGAAAAGTTGGTATCAGAGCTCTAGGTTCATAGGTGCTACGAGTCATAAGCAAGTTTAGTAGAGTATTGTGGATTGGTATGGAGATGTTTGTACTTATCGTCGAGAGGTTACGAAACTATTAGGAAACTTTACTTCTTTTATTCCTATCGTGCAAGTTCATTGATTTTGGATTTTGAGCCTTGTCATTTATTTCTCTTAGAGATGGTGAAGACACGAGCTACAGTTCCCGATGATGCTGGCCCCAAAGCCGGTATTGCTAAAGGCCGGGGCAGAGGCAGAGACTGAGGAGGAGAATGTGCTACACCTAGATTACCTAGCAGAGCAGCGGCTGAGGAGCCGCCAGTAGCTCCGATTGGGTGGCAGGCACCGGAGGCGCCTGTTTCTACTCTAGGACTTCAGGAGACTTTAGCGCAGTTTCTGAGCATGTTTAGTACATTGGCTCAAGAGGGATTGATTCTGGTTGCACCAACTTCTTCACAAACTGGGGAGGAGCTCAGACTCTCGCTGCCCATACTCCAGAGTAGCAGGCTCATATTGGTCAGGTTCCGGGTGTTATGCTGGTACAACTTATTATTTCGGTTCAGCCTGAGGCCAAGCAAGAGGCATAAGAGGAGGAGTAGAAGATGCTTGAAAGGTTCAAGAAGTATGATCCTCCTACTTTTAGTGTCACAACTATCTAGGATGCGCAGGGTTTCCAAGAGAAGTGTCACCATATTCTCCGCACCATGGATATTGTGGAGGTGAGTGGAGTTGTTTTTACTACATTTCAGTTGTCAGGAGCAGCGTATCGGTGGTGGCAGGGTTATGAGGAGGGTAGGCTAGCTGATGCAGACCCACTCACTTGGGCTCAGTTTTCAGAGATGTTTTTAAGGGAGTTTGTTCCCCAGACACTCCGGGATGCGTGGTGCATAGAGTTCGAGCAGCTATGCCAGGACACTATGACAGTGTCAGAGTACGCCATCAGATTTAGTGAGTTGTCCCGACATGCACCTACCTTGGTTCCTATAGTCAGAGAGAGAGTCCGTAGATTTATCGAGGGGCTCATTTATGGTTCTAGATTCAACATGGCTCGAGAGTTGGAGACAGATACTCCATTTCAGCAGGTTGTAGAGATCGCTCGAAGGATGGAGGGTATGCGGTGCCATGAGAATGAGGACAAGGAGGCTAAGAGTCCTTGTGGACCAGGAGGATCTACTGATCCCTATTTTGGAGGCAGGATACGCCATGGTAGAGATTTTGTGGGTTAGCAAGTTCAATTTGCACTTAAGGCTTCACGTGGTACTTCAGATATCCATGGGTCCAGAGTACCCATACCAGACAGCTTCCACAACTATGCCAGCAGAGAGGCTGCTTTGAGTGTGGGAATACTAGCCACATGGTGAGAGATTGTCCCAGCCTCCGGACGGGTGTGCCACAATAGAGTATTCAGGCTATGGGTTACGCTCCAATTGCTGCTATACCATCGCCAGCTAGAGGTAGAGCTAAGGCGGGTAGAGGTCATCCTAGAGGAGGAGGCCAGGTCCATTGTTATGCTTTTCCTGGTTAGACCGAGGCTGCTACACTAGATGATGTCATTACATGTATGATTTCATCTAGTTATAGAGATGCATTAGTATTATTTCGATCCGGCCCTATTTATTGATAATGTTCATCCTACCTTGCTTCGTATATGGTTGTGTTTCGTGATTCTTGAACTCTGTTCATGTGTTCATGACATTTGGGGGATTCTATTGTGATGAATTGTGTCTATCATTCTAGTTTGGTTGCTATTAAGGGTCATGAGGCTTGTGCGGACTTTATGTTAGTTAATACAGTAGGTTTTGTTATGATTTCTGGGTGGCATAGCCACGACTTATGATATAGGTGATTTACATGTATGGGAAGTTGGTTATGTGTTGTGATTTGGTTCTACAAGATTGAGTTAGCGGAAGTTTTTTAGTTATCGAGATGGTTATCTTGCTTGTGATTCCAAAAGAGGGATGCGAACCTTATGTTCTTTGCAGATAGGTGTGTTTGTACCGGGTTATGTGCCGCGGTGGGGTCATGTTAGGATGAGATTCATTATGGTTATTGTGTGTGCCTTGCTTCTTCTTTATGGGATGGACTCGTAGTATGGTAACGATGGGGAGTTGTACATGTTGGACTTATTTGGTAGTTCTCTCATATGTTTTTCTTTCCATATTTAGTCATATTTGAGTTGTGCTTGTTAGATTGGATTGCGATGTATGTGCCCAAGTGGCATTTGATGTGGCTCATTAGTCGGGTGAGTAGTTATGAGTTTCACATGTTCTTGCACCATTGTCGGTGTTGGGAAGGTTTGGAACAAGGTTCTAGTCGATATAAGACTATTTACCGGTATCAGGATTGGTAATGAGCAGCTATTGTGGTCAAAAGTTATTATTGTGAGTGCATGAGTTATGTGACACATTGTGTGGTTTGATCTTGGTAGTGTGTTGATGGCTTGACGCATCTTTTTGGGATGAATACTGTGTATATGTATAATGGATTACGGATGTTGGAGACCGAGTTCTAAGGTTTATGGACTAAGGTTGAAGTAAGGATCTTCAGTCAAGTTGTGTTGTCGGGCTTATATGGATTGGAGTGACGTGAGATCAACCATGGCCATGTGCATGATGAGTTACGTAGTGATTTGGTTGCTTGGAAAGACTCTTGGCACGTTCGATGACGAACGTATGTTTAAGTGGGGAGAATTTAATGACTCGACCGGTTGTTTAGAGCATTTGCATTATGTTCGATGGTTTGAGGTCATGAGCAACTTTATGTGATGTATTGTGACTTGTGTGTATTGTCGGTTTTGGTTTTCGAGTGGTTCAAGATTGATTTGGAAGAATGATTCTCGATTTGGAAGTTTTAAGTTGAAAGAGTTGATACCGAGTTTGACTTTTATGAATTTGACCTCGGATCAGAGTTTTTGTTGTTTCTTTAGGTCCAGGTGGTAATTTTGGACTTGGACGTATGCTTGGATTGCATTTAAATATTTTTAGAAGGTTTTGGCACTACTTGGCGAAAGTTGGCAATTTGAAGGTTTGGAAAGTTCATAGGTTTGACAGGGAGTTGACTTCGGAGTTATCACGCTCAGATTGTTATTCCAAAAGTTGGAAAATATTCGTTGTGTCATTTGAAACTCGTGTGCAAAATTTGAGGTGATTCCGAGTTGTTTAGAGTGTTCAGCGTAAGTTTGGAATTTAGAAATTTGAAATAGTTCATTAAGCTTAAATTGATGTGTGATTCATGGTTTTGATGTTACGTTGCGGTATTTGAGCCCTCGAGTAGGTCTGTATTATGTTTTGAAACTTGTTGGTATGATTTGACAGGGTCCCGAGGGGCTTGGATGTATTTTGGATCATTGGTTGGGAGATTAGTTAAGTTAAAAAATTTGGAGTTTGTCCATGGTCAATATCGGGTCAAAACGACCACTTTTCAATGTTTTAAGTGCGCGAACAGGTCTGTGACGTGTTTTATGATTGAAATTCATATATGGTTTGTGTCCGGAAGGTTCCAGATGAGTTTCAGGATTGTTTCAGATCATTTCGGTGAAGTTGGGATTGTTGGTGCTGGTACTTCGCAATTACGAACTTTTGTTGCAAGCGAAGGCTCGAAGCCCAGTCTCCTTTCGCTTTTGCGATGACTCTGTTGCTTTTGCGGCTCCGCACCTGCGCCGAAAGCTCCGCAGGTGCGGTCACACCAGAACCTCTGCCAAACCAGCCTTAGCCAAAATTCCCAAAATGATCCAAACCTCGTCCGAAACTCACCCGAGTCCCTCCGGACCCCGTCCGAATATACCAACAAGCTCCATAACATAACACAGACTTACTCTAGGCCTCAAGTTGCACATAACAACATTGAAACAACGAATCGCACCTCAAATCAATCTTAAATGAACTTTGAACTTTCAACTTCCAAAACTCGCACCGAAACATAACAAATCAACTTGGAATGAACTCAAATTTTGCACACAAGTCCCAAATAACATAATGAAGCTATTCCAATTTCTGGAACCACAATCCGAACCCGATATTCACAAAGTCAACTCTCGGTCAAACTTATGAACTTTCCAAAACTTCAAATTTCCAACTTTCCCTAATTAGTGCCGAATCCTTCTAGGAACATCCAAATGTAAATCCGGGCATACGCCCAAGTCCAAAATCCCCATCCGGACCTAACGAAATAATCAAAACTCCGTTCCGTGGTCAAATTCACAAAAGTCAAACTTTTTCAACTCTTCCAATTTAAAGCTTCAACGATGAAATTCATTCTTCCAAATCGATTCCGAATACCCTGAAAACCAAAACCGACGATTCGTACAAGTCATAATACATCATACATAGTTACTCATGCCCTCAAACTACCGAGTGAAGTGTAAATTCTCAAAACGACCAGTCAGGTCGTTACATCCTCCCCCACTTAAACATATGTTCGTCCTCGAAAGTGCCGAGAGTCATTCCAAAGTCATCAAACCGTAGTGTAACCTTACCATGCATATACCCGGGGGTGATCCCACGTCACCCTATTCCATGTAGGCCCGACAACATAACATACTGAAGATCATTACTTTAACCTTAGCCCTTAAACCTTAGAATCCAATTTACAACATCCAAAATTTCCTATAAGACCTGAATCTCGCCTCTAAACACTGTATACGTCTGAACCAGCTGCATCAAGTCATAACCATAACCCAAGACAAAATCACATGATATACCACATAACTCAAATACTCATAGCAATAACTTCCAAGCACAGTAGTTGTTCAAAACAACCTATTACCAGTAATAACCTCATATCAAGCATAACCCCGTTCTAAACCTTCGTACACTGCCGATGATGAAAGAAACACGCAGAAACTCATAACCATTCATCAGATCAACAAGTCATGGAGCTCCCTCTCTCCCTCTCCTTCGACAATAACTATAGCCAATTTCTAAGCCGATCAACGACATTATCCATCCAGATATACCGCAAACAAATTTGATAGCACCCATTCTAGGTCCAATGACCTTACTTTATCAAGCCCATCTATCCTATTGTCATACCACACCAATGCTACCTAGAATCACAACCCTTGCAATCCGTGCACCAATAAGCAACAACTCAAATGTACCCAAAACAAAAAAATGACTCAAATGAGAGAACCATCCCGCAAACTCAACAAGTACCACCACAACCGCAATGCTATGAACCCATCATATATGGTAGAATCAAGACTCATGAATCTAACACAAAGGATCATATCCCAACATAAATTTGCTGCAATGTGTGACCCCATCCAAACACAGGTCCATATGAAATACCTCAAGCCACCATGCTTAAATCAATAACTACACGCAATTCGACATCAAGTACACGAAGTGTATGAGCATAACCACGGGGAAGCAAATAGCACAATATACCACAGTCCGGAGAGAGCATAACTAAGGTGCAATCAACCATTCAAAATCCTAATATCCACCTTGCTCGAATTCCTCTATAAGGCCCAAATAGGACCGCACCATGGGTGCCTATAACCAACGAATCCAAACCCTTCATAGCATAGAAAGGTAACTCATAGAACATCTTAGAACACAAATAAGCTCAACCCTAACTGAATGGCACATCCCTCAACAAAAGCAGTACGGAGTCAACCAATCCGACCGGGTGTAGCATACACATCCTCATTGGGCCTGCTAATGGACCCCATATCTACTTTGGTCACTCACAAATAGATACATAACCCTTCGAAAGTCCACAATGGCTGATCCATTACACATACTATCATCTGACCAGCTTTGGCCATATCTTCACATTCCACAACCACGAAACAATCTGTTGCTGAGAACTCCTAATCTCCAAGTCCATAGAACACATGAATCACCATATATGATCCAGACTCCACCGCTCGAAAGTCTAACACACCTCTCACACACGATCATCCCACGAGGAATACTTCTAAAATTCTTCAGTGCCACGTAGCAAAAATCTGAATATCAGTAGTAAATTAACCAGGTGAGTACAACAATACCAATGATGTATCTGTAAGTCAACACAGTGCGCCTTCTGAAATGCGCACCCTTCTCAGGAATTACCAAGTAGTTATAACATTTATCTAAGCATCAGAAACCGTCCATGCCGTCTAAGAATTTATGATCTTCCCTTTAAAATTGACCGTGGCCTTACACATTCAACCCTCAATCCCACACATCACACCTCTACTATCGTACCATCATACGAAAAGTACGAGAATCTCATAATCAATTCTGAGTCCAGCAGAAATACATACCCGATCAGTCAAAAATCTTCCATTTGATCCCATCCAGGAGAAAATCACAATGCGCAACATGCTCCTCACGTCGGTATAAAATACCCATTTCAAACTATGGTAAAAACCATCGAAAACTCTTCGAAACCTATTTACACATAACCAAGCCATCAGAACCGAAGCCTTCTAACTCAGCCAAGCCACACATGTCGCCAAAACCCAAGAGCATTGCCAGAAACACTTGTAGAGACTCACCACATCATAAGTACCCCAAAGAACCAATCGTATCCATTGTCGTGCTGATCCAACCTATTACCAAGCTATCCCATTTCTCCGAGTTCCTTCCAAATTGCCCTCAAGCTGACACTTCTCCTTGTTAGAATACCATGATCCTCAACAAAAACTCACCCCACAAGATCCTAGAATAAAACCACACTGCCCTAAGGCCCATAAACCGCGATATTCCCTCTTAAGCACCCCAAAAGTACTAGAACCGAGACACCCACTGTGAAGAGACCTTCTGTGAATCCACAACCATTTCCTTCACCTTCCTAACGCTGAAATGTAGAATCCGTAATGATATAAAAATGCCACAAGTCTCGACACCATCCAACTTAAATCTCAGATTCTAGCCATATATAAATCCACAAAATTCTCAATTTCTACATATAAATCTTGAATCCATTAGAACCTTATCGAGAGTCATCCACTATGCTCAAATCTCAATTGCACTGGCCAAATAAGCCGAATGACCTTTGCCCCATTAGCACAACAACACCCAAGAAGTAATCCACACCTTTAAGCAACCGAGCAATTTCCTACCCCATGCGAACTACGTCTTTCACGAATAACAATTCAATCATCCCATGGTCCCCATATACCCATAAAATGTAATATAAACCGTATCTAGAAATTTCTTTACTCGAGTCATCCTCGATCTCAACCTCCGCAAGTCATTACCGATCCACAAGTATGCCTTAGACCAAAACTAATACAACACGTAACCATGCAATCGAAACGTCGATAGCAGACTCCCCCACTTAGCTCAATACCATAGAATAGAACATCTAATAACTCACCATACCCATACTCTATTACTACCATATTACCGCAGGGAGATTCAACTGAATCCTTCATAAGTTCACATAACACAAACCATATAGTACCTCAAATCATCTGCTAAGCTCACATACATCAATATGACGAAGACAACTTTCACAACCAAATTCAAATTCAAATCTCAACACATATACCCCGCTGGTAGAAAAGAACCTCTCAACACAACATTATAAGGATTACACCTCCATAGATTACTCCGCAGGAGATAACCTACCTGCTTAGCCTCAAATTGACATCTTGCTATACCCTTTCGCAGCCACGATTACTATGCGATCACTTAATCTTCCTGAGTCTCAACTCACAACAAGACATGAAAGTCTACTTCGTTCCACAATTAAACAATATGAAAAATCTTTCAACACACTCATAACTCGAGACTATACGTCACATCAAGAAAGCAATCTAGCACCCAATATTCCTTTTTATATCTCAAGCAAACTATTCTCGTCACAATCAAATCATATGGACACATCCAGCAGTCACATCATACTCATCATATAGCCATCTAGCCACTCATCGAGTCGTAAATTCCACTCATAGGGACGCTACCAGACATATAAGTCCAAAAGCATGTGCTCACACAGCTGAAATCCTTATGCTCAAGATATAGCCATAACCCGGCCTCAAGTCCTCCAGACTGGCCCATCATCAACACAAAGAAATCATATCATCCATGGAATCACAAGCCGTCGATGCACAGCTGATACTGAGTGCTCACATGCACATACACATGCGTGGAATTAATTCAAAGGGTTACTCTTCAAGCTGAATCAATGCCGCACGATAAGGAAAGAAAGATGGGAAATTTATCCTAAATGCCCTATAGCCTCTCGAATATATAGATGGACATCATCAAACCGATCTACAAGACTCACCTAGACACTTGCTGATGACTTGTAGAACCTATGAAGCTAGAGCTCTGATACTAACTTGTGACAACCCAAAATCCAAACCGCCGTGATGGCAACTACCCCAACCCGCTAGGTAAACCAGTTAACTATAAAACACAATATAATAATACTGATATGAGTCAAAGATGAGATAGTTGAATTTTATACAACTCCCGAAGGACTGGTAGTACAAATCATGAACTTCTAAGATTTAGAATTTACAATGCTGGTATAAAATAAAGTACATCATCTGTTTGAAATATACATGAATAGTTTAAAAATTCTAAAGCTACCAACATAAAGAGGTAACTATGACCGGAACGCAGGTACATCTTCAAATCCAACTCCCGCCGTGCACAACAACATCAACATCCAACATCTGTACGCAAGGTGTATAAGTGTAGTGTAAGTACAACCGACCACATCTACTTAATATGTAACAAACCTAACCTTAGGTTGAAAGTAGTGACGAGCTGGGACAAGGGTCAGGGTCCAACTCTAATAACCAGCAACAGTTCATAACAATATGATAAAGATGGTACAAGAAATAATTCAGCTGGTTCACAGTTACAGAAAATAGGCATGCTTTTCAAGTATAATAGTAGATCCCAGACCTTCCACCGAAGACCTCAAAATATATGAATAAGTTTGAAAACTGTGACTTTTCCCAAGAGCCTTTTAACAATAAATAAGATGCTTCATTTGCAGATAGCTTGAGGAAAATACACCTCTATGCTTACATGTCAATATACAGGTGAAATCATGAATGTCACCAAAGTCGGTAGTAGAAGGAAATATATCTCTATGCATGTATTTCAAATACGCATGTCAAATGCAATGCATCTCAATGATGAACTCATGTACTCACCCTCTCAGAGTACTCCATCTCACTGCCTCGTATTCTCACTCATCATGCTCAATACTGAGCACACTCAGTCAGTCAGTACTGTACAGGGGAGATCCAACCCACATGCAAATAAACCAGGGCAGATCCAGCACGATGCAAATGATCCAGGGCATATCCAGCCCAATGCAAATGATTGCTAGCAATTGCACCCACTGTGGATGTGCAAACTCCGGAGGGGCCGATCCATCCCAAGCGCTATAATAAGCCAAATCCTGGCATGAATCAATAAAGCATGCTGTGGTGTGCAACTCGATCCCATAATTATCACTCAAAACTCATGCTAAGCAACCCAAATTAATGATACGAGGTGTGACAATATACGATAACAGAGGCTGAGATATAATATGAAATGATGAATGTGACTGAGCACATAACTGCAATTAAGCAAATAACTCAACAGCAAAGAACGACCACTGTGGGTCCCCAATAGCACCAACATATAGCCTAAACATGATTTCTAGAATGAATTACAACTCAAGTGCTCCAACACATATAGTACAATGAAAATGTTCAGGTATAATAGCTACACAGTTCCATGGAATCGACTAAATCATAATTTACACAGTGCACGCCCACACACCCGTCACCTAGCATGCGCGTCACCTCAACATCAATCATATATCGCTTAATTCGGGGTTTCATACCCTCAGCACCAAGTTTAGAAGTGCTACTTACCTTGAACAAGCCAAATCCAATACCGAGCAAGCCAAGTGATGCTCCAAAAATGCCATCCCACGCGTACTGACATCAGAACGGCTCGAAACTAGCCAAAAACAACTCAATACATCAAATAATGTCAAAGGAAACAAATCCAATTTATAAAGGTCGAATCTTTAGACGAAAGCCCAAAATCAACCCAAAGGTAAAACCTGGGCCCGCCGATCGGAACTCGACGAAACTTATAAAATCTGACAACTCATTTAGTTACGAGTCCAACCATACTAATTTCACTCAAATTCGACTCCGAATCGATTCTCAAAACTCAAAAATTCGTTTAATGAAATTTTAGGTTAAAACCCCCATTTTCTCTTTAAAATTCATAATCCAAATACCAAAAACGAAGATAAAATTACGAAATATAATTACAAGTGAGTCAAGAATGCTTACCCCAAGTCACATGGTGAATTTCCTCTCCCAAGTTGCCCAAACCGAGCTTCAAAATCCCAAAAATGAGTAAAAAGTCGAACCCTTGAACTTAAAGGATCTGCCCACGCCTCTTCGCACCTGCGAAAACAGGCTCCGCTCCTGTGGAATCGCAGGTGCGAACCAGCTTCATGCATCCGCGCTGCCTCACGATTCTGCGCACATTTTCCCCGCTTCTGCGAAGTCGGAGATGCGACTCAAATTCTTCACCTGTGAAGGCTCGAAGCCTAGCCTTCTTTCGCTTCTGCGATGACACTGCCTCTTTTGTGGCTCCGCACCTGTGCCCAAAGCTCGGCAAGTGCGGTCACACCAGAACTTCTGCCAAACCAGCCTTAGCCAAAATTCCCAAAATGATCTGAACCTCGTCCGAAACTCACCTGAGCCCCTTGGGACCCCATCCAAATATACCAACAATCTCCATAACATAACACGGACCTACTCGAGACCTCAAGTTGCACATAACAATATCGAAACAATGAATCATACCTCAAATCAATCTTAAATGAACTTTGAAATTTCAACTTCCAAAACTCGCGCAGAAACATAGCAAATCAACTCGGAATGAACTTAAATGTTTTACACAAGTCCCAAATAACATAACAAGCTATTCCAATTTCCGGAACAACAATCCAAACCCGATATCCACAAAGTCAACTCTCGGTTAAACTTATGAACTTTTCAAACCTTCAAATTTCCAAGTTTCACCAATTAGTGCCGAATACTTCTAGGAACATCCAAATGCAAATCCGGGCATACGCCCGAGTCCAAATTCACCATCCAGACATAACGGAATCATCAAAACTCTATTTCGGGGTCAAATTCACAAAAGTCAAACTTGGTCAACTTTTCCAACTTAAAACTTCTACGGTGAAATTCATTGTTCCAAATCGATTCCGAATAACCTGAAAACCAAAATCGACGATTCACACAAGTCATAATACATCATACAGAGCTACTCATGCCCTGAAACTACCGAGCAAAGTGAAAATGCTCAAACGACCGGTCGGGTCATTATATCCTCCCCCACTTAAATATACGTTCGTCCTCGAACATGCCGAAAGTCGTTCCAAAGTCATCAAACCACCAAGTAACCTTACCATGCACATACCCGGGGGTGATCCCACGTCACCCTATTCCATGTAGGCCCAACAACACAACATACTGAAGATCATTAATTCAACCTTAGCCCGTAAACCTTCGAATCCAATTTACGACATCTAGAATTTCCTATAAGACCCGAATCTCTCATCGACATACATTGTATAAGCCTGAACCAGCTGCATCAAGTCATAACTATAATCCAAGACAAAATCACATGATATACCACATAACTCAAATACTCATAGCAATAACTTTTGATCACAATAGCTACTCAAAATAACCCATTACCGGTAATAACCTCATCTCAAGCAAAACCTTGTTCTAAATCTTCGTACACTGCAGATGATGAAAGAAACACGCAGAAACTCATAACTATTCATCAGATCAACATTTCATGGAGTTCCCTCTCCTTCAACAAGAACTATAGATAATTTCTAAGCCGATCAACGACATTATCCTTTCAGATATACCGCAAACAAATCTGATAGCACCCATTCTAGGTTCAATGACCTTACTTTATCAAGACCATCTATCCTATTGTCATGCAACACCAATGCTGCCTAGAATCACAACCCGTGCAATCCGTGCACCAATAAGCAACAACTCAAATGTACCCAAAACAAAAAAAATAACTCAAATGAGAGAACTGTACAACAAACTCAACAAGTACCACCACAACCGCAATGCTATGAACCTAGCATACATGGTAAAATCAAGACTCACGAATCTAACACAAAGGATCATATCCCAACATAACTTCGTTGCAATGCGTGACCCCATCTAAACACGGGTCCATATGAAATACCTCAAGCCACCATGCTCAAATCAACAACTAGATGCAATTCGACTTTAAGTATACGAAGTGTATAACCATAACTACGGGGAAGCAAATAACATAATATACCACAATCCGGAAAGAGCATTACCATGGTGCAATCAACCATTCAACATCCTAATATCCACCTTGCTTGAATTCCGCTATAAGCCCAAACAGGACCGCACCATGGGTGCCTATAACCAACAGATCCCAACCCCTCGTAGCATAGAAGGGTAACTCATAAAACATATTAGAACACGAATAAGCTCAACTCTAACCGAATGGCATATCCCTAAAAAACAACAGTACGAAGTCAACCAATCTGACCCGGTGTAGAATACACATCCTCATTGGGCTTGCCGATGGACCCCAAATCCACTGTGGTCACCCATAAATAGATACATAACCCTCCGAAAGTCCACAATGGCTGAACCATAACACATACTATCATCTGACCAGCATTGGCCACATTTTCATATTCCACAACCACAAAACAATCTGTTGCTGAGAAATCCTGATCTCCAAGTCAATAGAACACACGAATCACTATATCTAATCCCGACTCCACCGCCCGAATGTCTAACACCTCTCTCACACATGATCATCCCACGAGGAATACTTCTAAAATTCTTCCGTGCCACATAGCAAAAATCTGAATATCAGTAGTCAATCAAGCAGGCGAGTACAATAATACCAATGAAGCATCCATAAGCCAACACACAGTGCACCTTCTGAAATATGCACCCTTCTCAGGAATTAGCAAGTAGTTATGGCATCTATCTAAACATCGGAAACCGTCCATGTCGTCAAAGAATTTATGGTCTTCCCTTCAAAATAGACTATGACCTTGCACATGCAACCCTCAATCCCACACAACACACCACAACCATCGTTCCATCATATGAAAAGTACGAGAATCTCATAATCAACTCTGAGTCCAGCAGAAATATATACCCGATCAGTTAGAAATCTTCCATTTGATCCCATCCAGGAGAAAATCATAATACGCAACATGCTCCTCATGCCGGTAGAAAATATCCATATCAAACCGTGGTAAAAACCATAGAGAACTCTTTGAAACCCATTTGTACATAACCACATCATAAGTACCCCAAATAACCAATCGTATCCATTGCCGTGCTGATCCAACTACTACCAAGCTATCCCATTTCTCTGAGTTCCTTCTGAATTACCCTCAAGCTGACACTTCTCCTTGTTAGAATACCATGATCCTCAACGAAAACTCACTTCACAAGATCCTAGAATAAAACCACATCGCCCTAAGGCCCATAAGCCGCGGTATTCCCTCTTAAGCACCCCAAAAGTATCACAACCGAGACACCCACTCTGAAGAGACCTTGTGTGAATCCAAAACCATTTCCTTCACCCTCTTGACGTTGAAGTGTAAAATCTATAATGATATAGAAATTCCACAATTCTCGACACCATCCAACTTAAATCTCAGATTCTAGCCATATACAAATCCGCAAAGTTCTCAATTGCTA
This sequence comes from Nicotiana tomentosiformis, assembly GCF_000390325.3. Lineage (NCBI taxonomy): Eukaryota > Viridiplantae > Streptophyta > Magnoliopsida > Solanales > Solanaceae > Nicotiana > Nicotiana tomentosiformis. The sequence goes on from NC_090817.1 coordinate 69,083,141, forward strand.
CATATAAATCTTGAATCCATTAGAACCTTCTCGAGACTCATCCACTCTGCTTTAATCTCAATTGTACCGGCCAAACGAGTTGAACGACTTGTGTCCCATTAGCACAACAACACCCAAAGAAGTAATCCACACCTTTAAGCAACCGAGCAATTTCCTACCCAAAGAAGTAATCCACACCTTTCACGTATAACAATTCAATCATCCCATGGTTCCTATATACCAATAAAGTGCAACATAACCCGTATCCAAAAATTTCTTAACTCGATTTATCCTCGATCTCAACCTTCGTAAGTCATAACCGATCCATAAGTATGCCTCAGACCGAAACTAATACAACACGTAACCATGCAATCAAATCGTCAATAGCAGACTCCCCCACTTAGCTTAATGCCATAGAATAGAAAATCTGATAACTCACTATACCCATACTCTATTACTTCCATAATACCGCAAGGAGATTCAACTAAATACTTCATAAGTTCACATAACACAAACCATATAGTACCTCAAATCATATACTAAGCTCGTATACATCCATATGATGATCATGTCAACTTTGTCAACCAAATACAAATTCAAATATCAACACGTATACCCCGCTGGTAGAAAAGAAACTCTCCACACATCATTATAAGGATCACACCTCTGTAGATTACTCCGCAGGAGATAACCCACCTGCTTAGCCTCAAATTGACATCTTGCTATACCCTTTCGCAGCCACGATTACTACGCCATCACTTAATCTTCCTGAGTCTGAACTCACAAAAAGACATGAAAGTCTACTTCGTTCCACAATTAAACAACATGAAAAATCTTACAACACACTCATAACTCGAGACTATACATCACATCAACACAACAATCTAGCACCCAATATTCCTTTTTACATCTCAAGCAAACTATTCTCGTCACAATCAAACCATCTGGACACATCCCGCAGTCATATCATACTCATCATATAGCCATCCAGCAACTCATCGAGTCATAAATTCCAGTCATAGGGACGCTACCAGACATATAAGCCCAAAAGCACGTGCTCACACATCTAAAATCCCTATGCTCAAGCTACAGCCATAACCCGGCTTCAAGTCCTCTAGACTAGCCCATCATCAGCACACAAAAATCACATCTCACACATCATCCATGTATTCACAAGCCATCGATGCATAGCTGATACTGAGCGCTCATATGCACATACGAATACGTGGAAGGAATTCAAAGGGTTACGCTTCAAGCTGAATCAATGCCGCACGATAAGGAAAAAAAGATGGGAAATTTATCCTAAATGCCCTGTAGCCTCTCAAAGATAGGTATGGATGTCATCATACCGATCGCAAGACTCTACTAGACACTTGCTCATGATTTGTAGAACCTACGAACCTAGAGCTCTGATACCAACTTGTCACGACCCAAAATCCAAACCGGCATGATGGTACCTAACCCAACTCGCTAGGTAAGCACTATAAAACACAATATAATAATAGTGATGTGAGTTAAAGATGAGATAACTGAATTTTATACAACTCCCCAAGGACTCGTAGTACAAATCATGAGCTTATAAGATTTCGAATTTACAATGACAGTATGAAATAAAGTACATCATCTATTTGAAATATACATGAACAGATTAAAAATTCTAAAGCTATTAAGATCAAGAAGCAGCTATGACTAGAACGCAGGTAGATCTTTAAATCCAGCCCCCACCGTGCACAACAACATCATCATCCAATATTTGCAAGCAAGGTGCAAAAGTGTAGTATGAGTACAACCGACCCCATATACTTAATAAGTAACAAACCTAACCTTATGTTGAAAGTAGTGACGAGCTGGGACAAGGGTCAGGGTCCAACTCTAATAACCAGCAACATTTCATAACAATATGATAAAGATGGTACAAGAAATAATTCAGCTGGTTCACAGGTACAGAAAAAAGGCATGCTTTTCAAGTATAACAGTAGATCCTAGACCTTCCATCGAAAACCTCAAAATATATGAATAAGTTTGAAAATTGTGACTTTTCCCAAGAGCCTTTCAACAATAAATAAGATGTTTCATTTTCAGATAGCATGAGGAAAATACATCTCTATGCCTATATGTTAATATACAAGTGATATCATGAATGTCACCAAAGTCGGGTAGCAGAAGAAAATGCATCTCTATGCTTGTATCTAAAGTACGCATGTCAAATGCAATGCGTCTCAATGATGAACTCATGTACTCACTCTCTCAGAGTATTCCATCTCACTATCTCGTATTCTCACTCATCATGCTCAATACTCAGCATACTCAGTCACTCAGCCACTTAGTACTGTATAGGGCAGATCCAACCCACATGCAAATGAACCAAAATGCAAATAAACCAGGGCAGATCCAGTCCGATGCAAATGAACCAGGGTAGATCTATCCCAATGCAAATTATTGCTAGCAATTGCGCCCACTGTGGGTGTGCAGACTCCGAAAGGGCCGATCCAGCCCAAGCGCTATAATAAGCTAAATCCTAGCAAGAATCAATAAAGCCTGCTGCAGCGTGCAGCCCGATCCCATAATAATCACTCACAACAGGCCCTCAACATCACTTAGTCATCAATCTCTCCAGTCTATCGGGCTCACAACACTCATGCTAATCAGCCCAAATCAATGATAGGATATGTGGCAATATACGATAACAGAGACTGAGATATGAAATGAAGTGATGAATGCGACTGAGCACATAATTGCAATTAAGCAAATAACTCAATAGCAAAGAACGATCACTGTGGGTCCCAATAGTACCATCATATATCCTAAACATGATTTCTAGCATGAATTACAACTCAAGTGCTCTAACACATAGAGTACAGTAAAAATATTCAGATAAAATAGCTACACAACTTCATGGAATCGACTAAATCACAATTTACACGGTCCCACACGCCCGTCACCTAGCCTACCCACAACATCAATCACATAGCACTTAATTCGGGGTTTCATACTCTCAACACCAAGTTTAGAAGTGTTACTTACCTCGAACAAGCCAAATCCAATACCGTTCAAGCCAAGCGATGCTCCAAAAATGCCATCTCGCACGTACTGACCTTCGAATGACTCGAAAATAGCCAAAAGCAACTCAATACATCAAATAATGCCAAAGGAAACAAACTCAATCCATAAAGGTCAAATCCGTTGTCGAAAGCCCAAAATCAACACAAAGGTCCAACATGGGCCAGCACCTCAGAACTCGATGAAACTTATAAAATCCGACAACCCATTCAATTACGAGTCCAACCATACTAATTTCACTCAAATATGACTCTGAATCGATGTTCAAAACTCAAAAATATTCTTAAAGAAATTTTAGGCTAAACCCCCCAATTTCTCTTTAAAATTCATAATCCAATTACCAAAAACAAAGATAGAATCACGCAATATAATCACAAGTGAGTCAAGAATACTTACCCCAAGTCACATGGTGAATTTCCTCTCCAACGTCGCCCAAACCGAGCTTCAAAATCCCAAAAATAAGTAAAAAATCAAACCCTCGAACTTAAAGGATCTACCCAAGCCTCTCGCACCTGCGAAAAAAAGACTCCGCTCCTGTGCAATCACAGGTGCGAACCAGCTTCACGCACCCACGTTTCCTCATGCTTCTGCGCCTATTTTCCCCGCTTCTGCGAAGTCGCAGATACAACTCAAATTCCGCACCTGCGAAGGCTCAAAGACTAGCCTTCTTTCACTTTTGTGATGACACTGCCGCTTTTGCGGCTCTGAACTTGGGCCCAAAGCTCTGCAAGTGCAGTCACAACAGAACCTCTGCCAAACCAGCCTTAGTCAAAATTCCCAAAATGATCCGAACCGCGTCTAAAACTCACATGAGCCCTTTGGGACCCCGTCCGAATATACAAACAAGCTCCATAACATAACATGGACCTACTCGAGGCATCAAGTTGCACATAAAAACATCGAAACAATGAATCACACCTCAAATCAATCTTAAATGAACTTTCAACTTTCAACTTCCAAAACTCGCGTCGCAACATAACAAATCAACTCGAAATGAACTCAAATTTTGCACACAAGTCCCAAATAACATAACGAAGCTGTTTTGATTTTTGGAACCACAACCCAAACCCGATATCCACAAAGTCAACTCTCGGTCAAACTTATGAACTTTCCAAACCTTCAAATTTCCAAATTTCTCCAATGAGTGCCGAATCCTTCTAGGAACATCCAAATGCAAATTTGGGCATACTGTAACGACCCGGCCGGTATTTTTGAGAGTATTAGCCCCGAACCACTATTTATTACTCCCTCTATTTCATTTTGTGGTTACGTAACATGCCGGGAGGTTTGGGTTTTGGTTTCAGAGTGAAATGGGACACATAATCCCTAAAATGGAAGTTTAAGTCGTAGGAATTGACCGTAGTTTGATTTGTGTGAAGACGACTATGAAATGGAGTTTTGATGGTTCCAATAGCTCAGTAGGGTAATTTTGGTCTTAGCAGCATGTCCGAATGTTGATTTTGAGGTCCGTAGGTCATTTCGACGTTAATTGACGAAAGTTGGAAAATTGGATGATTTTTGGAAAGTTTGACCGGGAGTGAACTCTTTGATATTGCTATCGGATTCTGATTTTGGAAGTTGGAGTCCATAGTGTCAATTATGACTTGTGTACAAAATTTGAGGTCAATCGAACTTGATTTGATAGGTTTCGGCATTAGATGTAGAAGTTTGAAGTTCTAAAGTTCATTAAGCTTGAATCGAGGTGCAATTCGTGTTTTTAGCATTGTTTGATATGATTTGAAGATTCGACTAAGTTTGTATAATGTTTTAGGAGTGCTTTGTATATTTGGTTGAGGTCCCGAGGGCCTCGGGTGGATTCCGTACGGTTAACGGATCAAATATGGACTTGAAGCATTTGCTGGAATTCTGCCTTCTGGTGCATTCAAACCTGCAGAATTTTGCTCGCAGAAGCGAGCAGGCGAGCGCATAAGTGGGGTTGAAGAGGGTGGCTAGTGGCCGCAGGTGCGACGAGGAGGTCGCAGAAGTGGTGTTGCTTATGCGGAAGGATGACCGAAGAAGCGAAAGAGAGCTTGGGGAGGCCGGTCAGCAGAAGCAAACGAGTTTGCGCAGATGCGCAACCGCTGAAGGGTTTGGTCCGCGTTAGTGGTTTTCTACAGATGCGGTTGGCTGACTGCAAAAGTGGCTAAATGAATTGCAGAAGCAGTTTAAGTAGGCAGAAAAGGGTATTTTTGAGGGTTTGATTTCATTATCCATTTTTGGACCTAGAGAGCGCAGTTTGTGGCGATGTTTCGAGAGATTTTCGTAGGAAACATTTGGGTAAGGGTTCTACACTCATTTTTAATTAGTTTCCACTCATTTATCATTAATTTCTTCATTTAATTAAGGATTTGGGTTGAGAAATATGGGGGAAATGGTTAAAGTTCTTGGACCAAAATTTTGGGTTTTAAAAGGCCAAATGAGGTCGGATTTGAGTAATTCTTGTATAGTTGGACTCGCTATCGAATGGGTGTTCAGATTTTATAATATTTGTCGGATATCGAGACGTGGGTCCGGGTCGACATTTTGGGGCGATTTTTCAATTCATTGCTAAAGTCATAGATTTATTATTTAAATTAGTTTGTTATAGTTATATTTATAGTATGTAATTTTTTTGGTTAGATTCGAGCCGATCGGAGTGGGAAAGTCAGGGGAAAGGCATTCTTATTGATTAATTGAGCGAGATTTGAGGTAAGTGACTTGTCTAATCTTATGTGAGGGAAACTCCCCTTAGGTTTTGGTACTGTTATGGTATTTGCAATACGTGAAGGCCGTGTATGCGAGGTGACGAGTGCGTACTCGGGTTAAATGTTAAAAATCCAATTCTTGCTAAGTAGTTTCCTTTTTAATTCCTTAACTAAGTTACTCTAGCATGTGTAGTCGTCAAGTCTAGCCTAATGTCGCATGCCTACGTGTCTTATCTCTTACTTGCAATATGTGCAACATGCTTAGTTGGATTACTTGCTTCCTTGATTTTGTATTAAATCTTTAACTGTAGGATTCCTTGCTGTAATTTCATTGTCCCATTGGTTACCTGTTGCATATTTACTTTTGGGACTATGGGGTGGTACCTCGGGAGCGTCCCTGTTGTGTATTTTCTTTTGGGACTACGAGATGGTACCTCGGGAGCGCCTTTATTGTGTATTTACTTTTGGGACTACAAGGTGGTACCTCGGGAGTGTCCCTATTGCATATTTACTTTTGGGACTACTAGGCGGTTCCTCAGGAGTGCCCGTGTTATGTATTTACTTTTGGGACTACGAGGTGGTACCTCGGGAGCGCCCCTGTTGTTTACCTCGATTTGTTGTGTTGTTATCCTTCTGTAATTTCTCATTGTTCACTTCTCAGTCATTTCATTATATTATTATATCTTCTACCTTGGTTCCTATTATTTCCAGTAGGGCCCTGACCTGACCTCGTCACTACTCTACCAAGGTTAGGCTTGGCACTTACTGGGTACCGTTATGGTGTACTCATACTATGCTTCTACAAATGTCTTTGTGCAGATCCAGGTGCATCTTACCAACCCCAATATTAGTGTGCTGTGTTGCTGCATTGACAAGGTACATCTGCCCGCGACCGTAAGCCTCAGAGTCTACTTCTATTTTGTTCTTCTCTTATTCCTTTATATTTTGATAGACAATGATGTATAAGATTATTCGGTACTGTACTTAAAGCTTGTTACTTATATCTCACCAGGTTTTGGGATTTTATGTATTGAGTTTTGGTAGATTCCTTTTATGAAATTGTTGGGATGTTCAATTTTTTATCTCTTATTTAATGTTTCCGCGTACTGTTTAGGCTTACCTAGGCTTAGAGACTAGGTACCATCACGATATCCCATGGAGGGAAATTGGGGTCGTGACAAGTTGGTATTAGAGCTCTAGGTTCATAGGTATTATGAGTCACAAGCAAGTTTAGTAGAGTATCGCGGATCGGTACAAAGATGTCTGTACTTATCTTTGGGAGGCTATGGAAGTGTTAGGAAAAGCTTCACTTCTTTGATTCCTTATCGTGCGAGATTTTGACTTCGGATTCTAAATTTTTGTCTTTCTATTCTCTCACAGATGGTGAGGACACGTACAACTGGATCAGATGGCCAGATACCCGCGCTCCCTGCTAGAGCCGCGAGAGGCCGGGGTAGAGGCCGAGGATGTCCACGTGGTTCAGCCAGAGCACCCGCACGAGCTGCTACAGATGAGCCACCGGTAGCTCTAGTTGGAGGGCAGGCACCTGAGACGCCTATTACTGTACCAGCCCTCCAAGAGACTCTCGCCCAGTTTCTGAGCATGTTCAACTTGTTGGCTCAGGCAGGGTTAATACCACTTACTCCTACTACATCTTAGGCCAGGGGAAGAGCACAGACTCCCGCCGCCCGAAACCCATAGCAGCGGGTCAACGTCGACCATATTCCTAATGTCATACCAATACAGCCAGTAGCTCCAGTTCAGCCTGAGCTTAGGGCAGCAGTTTCTGAGAGGGAGCAGCTCAGGATCGAGAGGTACAAGAAGTACGACCCTCCTACTTTCAGTAGCTTGTCGTCAGAGGATGCCTAGGGTTTTGTTGAGGAGTACCACCATATCCTCCGAACTATGGGTGTTGCAGACTCTAATGGGGTTTTTTTTACTACATTCCAGCGTAGAGGAGTGGCTTATCACTAGTGGCGAGCATATAAGTTGTGTAGTCCGGCCGATGCAGCTTCACTTACTTAGACTCAGTTCTCAGATATGTTCTTGAGGGAGTATATCCCCCAGAGTCTTAGAGATGCATGGCGCGCAGAGTTTGAACAGTTGTGCCAGGGTTCTATGACCGTGTCAGAGTTTGCAGTCTGGTTGAGTGATTTGGTCAAGCATGCACCAGCCTTGGTTGCTACTGATCGAGAGCGGGTTCATCGATTTATTGAGGGGCTCAGCCCTAGTATCAGATTTAGCATGGCCCGAGAGTTGGAGATGGACATCGCATACCAGAAAGTAGTGGGGATTGCTAGGAGATTAGAGGGGTATGTTGACTCGGGAGAGGGAGGAGAGAGAGACCAGAAGGTCTCGAGAGTCTAGCACATATAGTTGTACTCGTTCCCCAGCTGCAGCTCGTCAGGGTAGGGGCTATGTGGGTCGCCCTGTTCATTCAATACTTCCAGTCACCAACGGTACTCCGGCCACTCCTAGGCTCCAGGATCCTTATTATGCACCACCATTATCTAGTGCACCTCCTGCATGGGGTGCTTTCAGAGGTCAGGCCAGTCGATCAGGCCCGAGCCAGTCACAACAGCCATGTCCTCCGAGAGCTTATTTTGAGTATGGTGACACTTGTCATATGGTGAGGAATTTCCCTAGACTCAGGAGGGGTGCACCTCCACAGACCAGTCAGGTACCGTGTGTTCCACCAGGTCCTCATTATATGGTTACAACACCAGCTACTACTCCACCCTCACAGCCAGCTCGAGGTGGAGGTCGCACAGGTAGAGATCGCTCTAGAGGGGGAGGCCATGCGAAGTATTATGCTCTTCCTGCTAGGATGGAGGCAGTTGTATCCGTTTCTGTCATCACAAGTATTGTTTCGGTCTGTCATAGAGATGCATCCATCTTATTTGATCCAGGCTCCACTTATTCCTATGTGTCATCTTATTTTGCTCCGTATTTGTGTGTATCCCGTGATTCCTAGAGCTCTCCTATCCATGTGTCTACACCCGTAGGGGATTCTATTATTGTTGACCGTATGTATCGGTCGTGTTTGGTTGTTCTTAGTGGTTTTGAGATCAGAGTCGATTTATTATTGCTCAGTATGGTGGATTTCGATGTTATTTTAGGCATGGACTGGTTATCTCCCTATCATGCTATCCTTGATTGTCACTCCAAGATGGTGATGTGGCTATGCAAAGTCTACCGCAGCTAGAGTGGAGAGGTACCTTAGATCATGTTCCTAGTAGGGTTATCTCATTTCTAAAGGCTCAGCAGATGGTTAAGAAGGGGTGTGATGCATATATAGACTATGCGAGGGATGTTAGTGCTGACACACCTACCGTCAAGTAAGTTCCAGTAGTGAGGGATTATCCAGATGTATTTTTGGCGGATTTTCCGGGCATGCCGCCCGATAGAGATATTGACTTTGGTACTGATTTGTTACCGGGCACACAACTCATTTCTATTCCACCCTATCATATGGCCCCAGCAGAGTTGAAGGAGTTAAAGAAACAATTGTAAGAATTGCTCGATAAGGGCTTCATTCGGCCTAGTGTGTCCCCTTGGGGTGCTCCTGTTTTGTTTGTAAATAAAAAGAATGGTTCTATGCGAATGTGTATTGATTATCGCCAGTTGAACAAGGTTACAGTGAAGAACAAGTATCCATTGCCACGTATTGATGACCTATTTGATCAGCTTCAGGGTGTCAGAGTGTTCTCTAAGATCGACTTGCGTTCAGGCTATCATCAGTTGATTATTCGGGAGCCAGATATCCCGAAGACTACTTTCAGGACTCAGTATGGTCATTACGAGTTCCTTGTAATGTCTTATGTGCTGACCAATGCCCCAACATCATTCATACACTTAATGAACAATGTATTTCAGCCCTATCTTGACCCGTTCTTCATTGTATTTATTGACAACATTCTAGTGTACTCCCAGAGGCAGTAGGATCATGAGCAGTACCTGAGGACTGTGCTTCAGACCTTGAGAGAAAAGAAGTTGCATGCAATATTTTTGAAATGTGAATTCTGGCTAGATTTAGTGGCATTTTTGGGTCATGTAGTATCGAATGAGGGGATCAAGGTAGATCTAAAGAAGATTGAAGTAGTGTAGAGTTGGACCAGACCATCCTCAACTACGAAGATCCGGAGTTTTCTTGGCTTGGCGGGGTATTACCGTCGATTTGTAAAGGGTTTGTCGTCTATTGTAGCACCTATGACCAGATTGACCCAGAAAGGTGCTCCGTTCAGGTGGACCGAGGAGTGTGAGGAGAGCTTTCAAAAGCTTAAGACTGCTTTGACTACAACCCCAATGTTGGTGTTGCCTACTGGTTTGGGGTCCTATACGGTGTATTGTGATGCGTCACACATTGGTCTCGGTGCGGTGCTGATGCAGGACAGTAAGGTGATTGCCTATGAGTCTAAACAACTTAAGGTGCAGGAGAAGAACAATCCTTTCCACGACCTCGAGTTAGCAGCTATTGTTTATGCCTTGAAGATCTGGTGGAACTATTTGTATGGTATCCTTTGTGAGGTCTACACCGGCACCAGAGTCTACAACATCTATTTAACTGAAGGGTCTTAACTTGCGGCAACAGAGATGATTGAAGCTGCTTAAGGATTATGACATCACCATTCACTATCATCCCGGGAAGGCCAATGTGATGGCCGATGCCTTGAGTCACAAGGCGGAGAGTTTGGGCAGTCTAGCATATCTACCAATAGCAGAAAGGCCTTTAGCCTTGGATGTTCAGGCCTTGGCCAACCAGTTTGTCAGATTGGTTTTTTCTTAGCCGAGTAGAGTTTTTGCTTGTGTGGGTTCTCAGTCTTCTCTTTATGATTGTATCAGAGAGCGTCAGTATGATGACCCCCATCTATCCTTAAGGACGAGGTTCAGCACGGCGATGCCAAGGAGGTCACTATTGGAGATGACAGTGTATTATGGATGCAGGGCAGGCTATGTGTGCCCAATGTAGATGGTTTACGTGAGTTGATTCTCTAGGAGGCTCACAGTTCACGGTACGCCATTCATCTAGGTGCCTAAATTGTCAGCATGTGAAGTATGGGCATCAACGGCCACGTGGACTGCTTCAGAGGCTAGAGATTTCGGAGTGGAAATAGGAACGGATCATTATGGATTTCGTTGTTGGGATCCCATGGACTCAGAGGAAGTTCGATGCAGTTTAGGTGATTGTGGATAGATTGACCAAGTCAGCTCATTTTATTCCTATGGTTACTACTTACTCTTCGGAGCAGTTGGCTCAGGTTTACATCCGCGAGATTGTCAGGCTTCATGGCGTGCCGATATCTATCATCTCTGACCGGGGTATGCAGTTTACATCGTGGTTCTGGAGAGCCATACAATATGAGTTGGGTAGTCAGGTGGAGTTCAGTATAACATTTCACCCTCAGACGGACAGACAGTCCGAGCGCACTATTCAGATATTTGAGGATATGCTTCGTGCGTGTGTGATGGATTTTAGGGGTTCTTGGGATCAGTTCTTGCCACTTGTGGAGTTTGACCACAACAATAGTTATCAGGTGAGTATTCAGATGGCTACGTGTGAGGCTTTGTATGGTAGACGGTATCGGTCTCCAGTGGGTTGGTTTGAGCGGGGTGAGGCTAGGCTATTGAGTACAGATTTGGTTTAGGATGCTTTCTAAAAGGTTAAATTGATTTAGGATCGACTTGATATAGCCCAATCCAGGCAAAATATTTATGCGGATCGCAAGTTTCGCGACATTGCATTCATGGTTGGGGAGCTGGTCTTGCTCCTGGTTTCGCCCATGAAGGGTGTTATGAGGTTCGGGAGGAAGGGCAAGTTAAGCCCTAGGTATATAGGGCTTTTTGAGATTCTTGAGAGTGTTGGAGAGGTGGAATACATACTTGAACTACCACCTAGTCTCTTTGTGGTTCATCCAGTGTTCCATGTTTACATGCTCCGGAAGTACCACGGTGATCCATCTTATGTGTTAGACTTTAGCTCAGTCAAGTTGGACAAGGATATATCTTATGTCGAGGAGCCGACGACCATTTTGGATAGACAGGTTCGAAAGTTGAGGTCGAAGAGCATCGCTTCAGTGAAGGTTCAGTGGAGGGGTCATCCGGCCGGGGAGGAGAGGAGGCGACTTGGGAGACCGAGCATGATATACGCAACTGTTATCCTCATGTTTTCACCACTTCAGGTATGTTTCTATACTCGTTCGAGGACGAACATGTGTTTCAAGATGGGGAGGATGTAACGATCCGGCCGGTTGTTTTGAGAGTATTATTCCCGAACACCTATTTATTGCTCCCTTTATTTCATTTTGTGGTTATGTAACTTGATGAGAGGTTTGATTTTTGGTTTCGAAGGGGAATGTGACACATAGTCCCTAAAATGAAAGTTTAAGTCGTAGGAATTGATAGTAGTTTAATTTTTGTGAAGACGGCTCCAAAATGAAGGTTTGACGGTTCCAATAGCTCCATAGGGTGATTTTGGTCTTTGGAGCATGTTCGGATGCTGATTTAGAGGTCTGTAGGTCATTTCGGCGTTAATTGGCGAAAGTTGGAAAAATGGATGTGTTTTGGAAGTTTGACTGTGAGTGGACTTTTTGATATCGGGATTGGACTCCGATTCCGGAAGTTGGAGTAGTTCTGTAATGTCAATTATGACTTGTGTGCAAAATTTTAGGTCAATCGATCTTGATTTGGTAGGTTTCGACATCGAATATAGAAGTTTGAAGTTCTAAAGTTCATTAGGCTTGAATCGAGGTGAAATTCGTGTTTTTAGCATTGATTGTTGTGATTTGAAGGCTCGACTAAGTTCGTATGATGTTTTAGGACTGGTTGGTACAATTGGTTGAGGTCGCCGGTTTCTCGGGTGGATTACGGATGGTTAACAGATCAAATTTAGACTTGAAGCATTTGTTGGGATTCTGCCTTCTAGTGCATTCGCACCTGTGGAATTTTGCTCACAGGTGTGAACTCACAGAAGAGAGTAGGCGAGCGCAGAAGCGGGGCTGAAGAGGGTGGTCAGTGGTTGCAGGTGCGACGAGGAGGTCGCAGAAGCGGTAGAGAGCTTGGGGAGGCCGGTCCGCAGAAGCGGACGATTTTGCGCAGATGCGCACCCGCAGAAGCGGGATTTGCGACCGTAGAAGCGGTTGGTCCGCGTCAGTGATTTTCTGCAGATGCGGTTGGCTGACCGCAAAAGCGGCTAAATGAATCGCAGAAGCGGTTTAACTAGGCAGGAAAGGGGATTTTCGAGGGTTTGATTTCATTATCCATTTTTGGACCTAGAGAGCTTGGTTTGTGGCGATGTTTCGAGAGATTTTCAGAGAAAGAATTTGGGTAAGGTTTCTACACTCATTTTTGAATAGTATCCACTAATCTATCATTAATTTCTTCATTTAATTAAGGATTTGGGTTGAGATATTTGGGTAAAAATGGTGAAAGTTCTTGGACTGAAATTTTGGGATTTGAAAGGCGAAATGAAGTCGGATTTGAGTAATTTTTGTATGGTTGGACTCGTTATTGAATAGGAGTTCGGATTTTATAATTTTAGTTGGGTTCCGAGATGTGGGCCCGGGTCGACCTTTTGAGGTGATTTTTCAATTCATTGCTTAAGTCGTAGATTTATTATTTAAATTAGTTTCTTATAGTTATATTTATAGTATGTAATTGTTTTGGCTAGATTCGAGCCGATTGAAGTGGTTAAGTCGAGGGAAAGGCATTCTTATTGATTGATTGTGCGAGATTTGAGGTAAGTGACTTGTCTAACTTTGTGGGGGGAGGGGGCGCCCCTTATGTTTTGGTATTGTTATGGTATTTGCAATACGTAAATGCCATGTATGCGAGGTGGCGAGTGCGTACTCGGGTTAAATGTTAAAAACCTAGTTCTTGCTAAGTAGTTTTCTTTTTAATTCCTTAACTGAGTTACTCTAGCATGTGTAGTCGCCAAGTCTAGCCTAATGTCACATGCCTACGTGTCTTATCTCTTACTTGCAATTTGTGTAATATGCTTAGTTGGATTACCTGCTTCCATGATTTTGTATTCAGTCTTTAACTGTAGGATTCCTTGTTGTAATTTCATTGTCCCATTGGTTACCTGTTGCATATTTACTTTTGGGACTACGAGGCGGTACCTCGGGAGCTCCCTTATTGTGTATTTACTTTTGGGACTACAAGGCAGTACCTCGGGAGCACCCCTGTTGTGTATTTACTTTGGGACTATGAGGCAGTACCTCGGGAGCACCCCTGTTGCATATTTACTTTTGGGTCTACAAGGCGGTACCTCGGGAGCGCCCCTGTTGTGTATCTACTTTTGGGACTACGAGGCGGTACCGCGGGAGCGCCCTTGTTGTTTACCTCTATTTGTAGTGTTGTTATCCTTCTGTAATTTCTCATTGTTCAATTCTCAGTCATTTCATTATATTATTATATCTCCTGCCTTGTTTCCTATTATTTCCAGTAGGGCCCTGACCTGACCTCGTCACTACTCTACCGAGGTTAGGCTTGGCACTTACTAGATACCGTTGTGGTGTACTCATACTATGCTTCTGCACATGTCTTTGTGCAGATCCAGGTGCATCTTACCAGCCTCGTTATTTGTGCGCTGTATTGATGTTTGGAGACTTCAAGGTACACCTGCCTACGACCGCAGGCCTCAGAGTCCCCTTCTATTCTGTTCTTCTCTTATTTCTTTATATTTTGATAGACAGTGATGCATATGATTATTCGGTACTGTACTTTAGCTTGTGACTTATATCTCACCAGGTTTTGGGATTTTATGTATTGAGTTTTGGTAGATTTCTTTTATGAAATTGTTTGGATGTTCAAGATTTAATCTCTTATTTAATGTTTCCGTGTATTGTTTAGGCTTACCTAGTCTTAGAGGTTAGGTGCCGTCACGATATCCCACGGAGGGAAATTGGGGTCGTGACACATACGCCCGAGTCCAAAATATCATCCGAACCTAACAAAATCATCAAAACTCTTTTTCGGGGTCAAATTCACACAAGTCAAACTTGGTCAACTCTTCTAACTTAAAGCTTCAACGATGAAATTCATTCTTCCAAATCGATTCCGAATAACCTGAAAACCAAAACTGACGATTCACACAAGTCATAATACATCATACGGAGCTACTCATGCCCTCAAACTACCTCATGAAGTGTAAATGCTCAAAATGACCGTTCGGGTCGTTACACAATCTTTGTAAGATAAGAACTAGTCTTGGTCTTCTTTCTTTGTAGTAAAAATATATCCTTAGTCTTTTAAATATTTATAGTCTTCTAATTATCTTTTTTAGCTTTTCTTACGCCATAATGGAGTAATCTCTTTTCGTTGGAATAGTTGATGAAGCTTGATATATTTTATAATACTATCTCAATTTTTATATATTCTTGGCTTGAAACATTTTATTTACATTTCATACTGTTCTGAAATGATAGTTTTAATTACTCTATTATCACGTCTATATATTTTATCTCTAAGTTATTCATATATTAATTTTTGTAATTCTCGTGGAGCAAAATTAATATATAATAACTGATGAATAAAATAGTAGAGTAAAAGAAATTTTTTAGTAAACTATTATTTCAAGTCAGTAATCTTGCTTGCCTCAGTTTTAATTCTCATGGAGGAATTATTGTAGGCAAGATTATTGATCCTTAGTAAAAATATTTTCATGAAGTTTTTACTTTCTTTTAGCACAATTCAAGCAAGAAAAATATTTCTGTTTAAACGTCACTAGTCTTAAGTTGATTAATTAACATAATTGTCATAGAGTGTTATTAATTTGTTATTTCTTAGTGAGCAAAATATAATTGTATTAGAAATAAGCAATTATTCTTTAAAGAAATAAATGTAGAAATTGAGATTTTATTATAGTAATATTATCAAGTGAATTCAATGATTCCCAACTCTTTTTTAAATTATAAATCTTCTAAAATTTATTTGTTTTATTTAAGTAATTAATAAGTTTTAAACCTCACTCACTTTTCATCAGTTTGATTCTCTCAAATAGTAGTTAATTATTACAAGTCTGTAGCATAGATTATCCAGCCTCTGTGGGACGATATCTTAAACTATACTAGAATTTGACACAGTACGAGTATGAAATTCCAATACATATTGGCCTCATAAAATTTTTGGCGCCGTTGTCGGGGTTTGGCATACATCTGCTTTAGATTAAATAGCTTGTTACTAATTTGAGAATTTATTATTATTATTATTTTTATTGCTGTTAATATTTTCACTATCTACTAATAAGTATTTCTTCCTATTACTTCTATAATTACCTTTAATGTAGTATATTTAATATAATATTACTTGTACTTTTACATACAATACCATTCTAACTTTCTTTTTAATTACTATTATTTACTAGTACTACTTTTGCTTATACTTAATATATTATCGTACCTTTTTTTTCTTTTCACTAACTATTTTTGTTCTTTTTGAACATTTCTTTAGTTGTTTTATTAGCTACTAGTACTGCTTTAGAAACTAGTGTTAATTTATTATTATTTTTCTTCTCTTTAAAATTTTAGGTAGTTTATGACCCGCTCTTCTACAAAAAAGTTGGCTAGTTACGATCCAGAAATTAAAAAATCTCTTCGATTTTGCAGGACAGGACAAACATCATCTTCTCAAAGCATAGCTCGTGAAGGAATGGAGAATTAGGGAGTAGAAGACATTCAACCACCAGCCTATGTAGAGGATCAGTTTGATGAAGTAGCACTAAGACCAGCAAACAGAATCCTTAGGGATTATGCTAGACTTGATTCAACTGTAAATCTAGTGTTAGAAAACCTCATGTGGTAGCCAACAACTTTGAAATCAGGACTAGCCTGATTCAAACGATTCAACAGTCTTGCATCTTCACTGGAGACACAAGTGAAGATCCACATAGTCATTTAATTGACTTTCTGGAACTTGTTGAAACAACTAAGTATAATGGAGTATCTCCTGAAGCTATCACGTTAAGGCTATTTCCTTTTTCTTTAAAAAGTGCCAAGACTTGGTTGCGAAGTTTGCCACAGGGTTCCATTACCACATGGGACCAGATGACTCAGAAATTTTTAAATAAATATTTTTCCCCTGCTAAAACCACAAAGTTAAGACAGGAAATATCTAATTTCTTGCAGACTGACACTGAGTCAGTTTATCAAGCTTGGGAAAGATGAAAAGCAATGTTAAGAAAATGTCCACACCATGACATTCCTGAACACATGCAACTGTATATTTTTTATCATGGATTAAAACCCTCCGCTAGAAATGTGATTGATGCAGCTGCAGGAGGTTCTGTAATGGGAAAAACCACGGAGGAAGCATTGCAATTGTTGAACGATATTTCTGAGAATGCCATCCAATGTCCATCTGAGCGTGTAATCATCAAGAAGGATGCTACGGTAAATCAGGTTGATGCTTTAAATACACTAACGCAACAAATTATTTCTTTGGCACAAAAGTTTGAATCTTTTTAGGTGAATACACAACAACCAAGCCAGTCTGAGGCTTGTGACATGTGTGGAGGAAACCATCTGAACCATAAATGTCAAGAAACCAATCATAATGATGAACATGTCCATTTTTTGGGTTATAAACTGTACCCTTTTGGGAGTCCAATGCAACAAAAGCACCCAGGATTTTAATGGAGCAATCCAAATGGTGCAGAGAACTGTCAAAGCTCCCAAAAGCAACAAGTACAAGGTTCGTTGGGATACCAGAATCAGAACCGTGGGCAACCAAACTACATACCTTATCAACAAGCAGGGCCATATCAGCAAAGGCCTCAACAAACTCATTCAAGTCTTGATGATCTTTTGTATAAGTACATTAAGGTCACTGATGAAAAGATGGAAAGTCAGGGTTCAGCCCTCAAAAATTTGGAAACTCTTATGTCAGAAAAGATTCAAGGTCCCTTGCCAAGCAATACAGAGAAAAATCCAAAGGAGCACTTTAAGGCCACCACCTTATTGTCAGGTAAGGAGCTTGATGAACCCTATGCAAACTAGTCAGAACAATAGGTAAACAACGGTAAGAATGTTGAAATACCCTCTGAACTATC
Source organism: Nicotiana tomentosiformis (assembly GCF_000390325.3). Lineage (NCBI taxonomy): Eukaryota > Viridiplantae > Streptophyta > Magnoliopsida > Solanales > Solanaceae > Nicotiana > Nicotiana tomentosiformis. Next base: position 69,100,910 of record NC_090817.1, read on the forward strand.
TGAAGAGAAAGAAGTCAAAAAAAGAAGAAAATAATATTGAAAAATTGAATCCTTTCCCTGTGACAATTCCTTTTCCACAAAAAATAAAAAGAGAAAAGCTTGATAATCAATTTTCAAAGTTTTTGGAGATTTTAAAACAAATTCATATTAATATTCCTTTCACTGATGCTTTGTTACAAATGCCTTCTTATGCCAAATTTCAAAAAGAAATTTTGTCAAGTAAAAGGAAATTGGAAGAAGTTTCTGTGGTAATGCTTACTTAAAAATGCAGTGCTATGCTTCAAAATAAGCTACCAGAGAAACTTAGCGATCCGGGTAGTTTTACAATTCCATTCACTTTGGGGGAGTATATTTTGATGCCATTTTCTGTGATCTGTGATTTTGTAGCTTTAATTAACTTGATGCCATTTTCTATCTTTATAAAATTAAATCTTGGTGAAATGAAAGACAAAGATTTTTCTCTTCAGTTTGTAGATCAAAGTACTAAGAAACCTAAGGGAATAATTGAAGATGTGCTCGTACGAGTAGATATATTTCTTTTTCATGTAGATTTTATAGTACTTGAAATGAAGGAATGTCTTGATGAACCAATCATTTTGGGTAGACCATTTCTTGCCATAGGTAGAGCAATCAAAGATGTCCATCAAGGACAACTAATTTTGAGAATTGATGAAGAAAGAGTCATTTTTGCTATGCAAAAGATATTAAGATTTGCAGGAGATGAGACATCATCTTCGTGTGTTTCGCTTGACATGCTTAATTATCTTACAGATGAATTCAAAGATGATCAATTAATTCCAGACTCAATGGAAAGATGTCTGGCCAAATCTGGCACAACACAAGGTGATCATCCTATCATCAAAAGAGAAGCCGAAACACTAGAAAAAGATTTTGAAGATGATGAGATGCAACCAGAACAAGTTCAACAAAAAATTGAACTCAAAGTTTTTCCATCTCATTTAAAATATGTTTATCTTGAGAAAGAATTATTTCCAGTAATTATTTTATCTTCTCTTACTGCAGGACAAGAAGAAAAACTAATTGAAGTGTTGGAAGCACATAAATGAGCCTTGGGGTGGATTATAGAAGATATCAAAGGGATTAATCCAGCTGTTTGTACGCACCGAATTCTCATGGAGGATAGCTACTACCACGACCCAAAATCCACCTAGTCGTGATGGTACCTAACTCACCCGTCAGGTAAGCCAATTAACAACTATCCAATTCAATTAATATTTAACTAACTCTAATACACTCTCTAAAGAATGGTAGTACAAATCATGAGCTTCTAAGATTAGAATTTACAAAGCTGGTATGAAACAAAAACATCATCTGTTTGAAATGTATAAACATATTTATTTATAAATCTAAGGCTACCATGAACAAGAGACAGCTATGGCCGGAACACAGGTACATCTTCAAATCAAGCTCCCGTCCATCACAACAACATCAACATCCAATATCTACACGCAAGGTGTAGAAGTGTAGTATGAGTACAACCGACCGCATGTACTTAATAAGTAACAAACCTCACCTTAGGTTGAAAGTAGTGACAAGCTGCAACAAAGGTCGGGTCCGACACCAATAGCCAACAACAGTCCATAACAACGTAAAGCAAGTAATAAAACAAGTAACTCAGAGATAAAATACTTAGCTTAATCATGATTTCTGAAAATAGTTCTGCCTTTCAAGTATATTATTGAAAACCCAAGTCGTTTACCGAAGTTGCCAAAAATATGAGTAAGTTTGAAAACAGTAATTTTCCCAAAAATCCTTTCAACAATAAATAAGATGTTTCATTTTCTTTCTAGATAGCCAGTGTAAAATGCCTCACTATGCCCATATGCCAGCATGTGTGAGAAGTCATGAATGACGTGATACCGTACAACATCATGAAAATACATCTCTATGCCCGTATGATGAGTGGAAAGTACAGTACTGAGTGATTGAGCATGATGAGTGGAAAGACAACTCACGTGTTGCACGGACAACTCATGTGCTATAGTATCAATATCTGGATTCGCATGGACAACTCACATGCTGCACGGACAACTCACATGCCATAGTATCAATATCCTCACAATCAGGCCCTCGGCCTTACTCAATCATCAATCTTTCCAGTCTCTTAGGCTCATAATTTCATGAAACTAGCCCAAAAATGATGATATGATGTGTCAATATGTAGCGACAGAGTCTGAGATATGATATGAAATGAGTGAACATAACTGAGTATGAAATTTCAATGTAAGAAAATAACTCAACAACAGTAACGACCTCAATAGGTCCCAACAGGTTGAGCTTGCAGCCTAGACATGGTTTCCAACATGGATCACAGCTCAATAACTCTAGTATGTAGATATTTCATGATTAAAGATAAGTTCAGGTGACTACACAATACCACAAAAATAACAGAGTCATAGTTCACACGGTGCACGCCCACACGCCCGTCACCTAGCACGTGCTTCACCTCAACACCAAACACATAACACGTATAGTCAGGGTTCATACCCTCAGCTCCAAGATTAGAAGAGTTACTTACCTAGAACAAGACGAATACAATGCCGAGCAAGCTAAACAATACTCCGAAAATTTCATTTCGCACGTATCATCCTCCGAACGCCTTCATATCTCCTCAATTCCACACCAAATGATTCGAAACTAGTCAAACAACGTGCAAATTAATCAAAATATACTCCAATGCTTTCAATTTAACAATTTTTAAAAATTCCTAACTCCGCTCAAAAAATTGACAGTGGGGCCCACGTCTTGGAATCCGACGAAACTCACAAAATTCGACAACCTATCCTATTACGAGTTCAACCATACTAATTTCACTCAAATCCGACTCCAAATCGGTATTCAAAACTCGAAAATTTGTTTTATTAAATTATAGAAATTTCCTTCGATTTGTCTAGAAGATTCGATAATCATACACCAAAAATGAAGATTAATTCATAAAATATAATCATAAGGGAGTCAAGAATACTTACCCCAAGTTGTGTGAAAATATTCTTCTCCAAGGTCGTCCCAACCGAGCTCCAAAATTCGAAAACGGATTAAAATGTTGAACCCTCGAATATAAGTCATTCTGCCCAGTGTTTTCCGCATTTGCGGACACTCGGTCGCATCTGCGACCATCACTTCTGCATAACAAGCTCGCATCTGCGAGACAGCCTTGGCCAGCAGTGATTTCTTCTGCGATGTCCAGGATCTCTTCTGCGCAGGTTCCTTCGCATCTGCGGTTCCTTCCGCTTCTGCGATCAGTGTCAACGCTTCTGCGGTCGCGCTTCTGCGCGAAAAATTCCGCATCTGCGGCTCCTGCCCAGCAGTGCCCAGTCCACTTCTGCAAAGGGCTGCTCACTTCTGTGGAGTCGCTTCGGCGGAGTCGCTTCTGCGACCAAGCTTTCGCAGAAGCGGTTGCATCAGCAACCCAAAATTCCAGCATGCCTGCCCTTTTATGTTGGAAAGTACTTTATTTGGACTTAGCTGAGAAGCTCGTCACTACTTTCAGTTCCTTATTTATTATTGTTACTTACTGAGTTGGTTGTACTCATACTACACCCCGCACTTCATGTGCAGATCCAGGTGATCCCAGACACATTGGGTGTTAATTCTTTCACATAATTAATTTTTCGGAGATTCAAAGGTAGCTGCCATGTTTCGCAGACCTTGTATCTCCTTCCATATCCTCTGGTTTATTGTATTTGGTCTCAGATCATTATAGACCATATTTTTAAAACTGAGATTTTTAAGGTTTCAGATCACAGAATTAGGTTTTAAAACATAAGATGACCTACCAGGTCATCACACGGACATAATGGGTGTTGATTCTTTCATACAGTTGATTTTTCAGAGATTCAGAGGTAGCTGCCATGGAACTTGTCTCTCCTTCCCTATCCTCTTATTTATTGTATTTGGTCTCCGATCATTATAGACCGTGTTTTATCCAGACATGTAATGTATAGATGCTCATGTACTCAGTGACACCGGGTTTTCAGAGTGTTTGTATCGGTATTTGCGAGATTTTTGGATTGTGTTTAAACATTATATTTTCAAACTTAAAGGAAATGGTGGGTTATTGATGGTGTTGGCTTACCTAGTATTGAGATAGGCGCCATCACGATAGGTTACGATTTTGGATCATGACACGTTGGTATCAGAGCCCAGGTTACATAGGTCTCATGAGTAATGATCAGGTTTAGTAGAGTCTTGCGGATCGGTACGGAGACATCTGTACTTATCTTCGGGAGGCTACCGAACCCTTAGGAAAATTTCACTTTCTTGTATTCTATCGTACGGAATTGATTCAGCTTGAAACATAACTCTTGAATTCCTTCCACGCATTTGTATGCGCATGTGAGCGCTCGATATCAGTTGTGCATCACCAGCTTGTGATTCCATGAACGAGATTCGCAATATGTATTCTGTGTTTTGGTGATGGGCTAGTCTGGAGGACTTGAGGCCAGGGTAAGACTGCAGCTTAATCTCGATAGCTTCAGTTGTGTAAACTTGTACATTTGGACTCATATGTCCGGTAGTATTCATATGAGTGGAAATTATGGCTCGATGAACGGTTGAATGTCTATATGATAAGTATGATGTGTTTGCGAGATGTGTTCAGATGGGTTGAATGTGACGAAAAAAGTTACTTGTCACTCAAGAGTTTGCGACTGGGTACTTGATTTATGTCTTGACTTGACGTATAGTCTTAAATTTGTGAGTGTATTGAAGGAACTTTCACGTTGTTAAATTCTCATGTCTTGTTAATGAGTTTGGACTCAGAAAGAGTAAGTGATTGTGTAGTAATTGTGGTTGCGAAAGGGTATAACAAGATGTCAATTTGAGGCTAAGCAGGTGGGTTATCTCCTGCAGACTAATCTTCAAAGGTGTGTTTCTTATAATGTTGAGTGGAGAGTTTCTTTTCTACCAGCGGAGTGTATGTGTTGAGATTTAAATTTTAATTTGGTTGAGAAAGTTTGACTGTCACGAGAATGAAAGCGAGCTTAGCGAATGAATTGAGGTATTTTGTGGTTTGTGTTACCTGAGCTTGTGAAGAAGTTTTGTTGAACAGACTGCAGTATTATGGCAGTAATAGAGTATGGATATTGTGAGTTATGGAATGTTTTGGATCTAAGGCTTTGAGCCAAGTGGAGGAGCCTGCTATTGACGATTTGATTTCATGGTTATGTGTTGTACTGGTTTTAGTTGAGGCGTACCTATGAATCAATTATGACTTGCAAAGATTGAGATCGAGGATGACTCGAGTAAAGACATTCCTACAAATAGGTTATATTGCACTTTATGAAAAATATAAAAAAAATCATAAAATGATTAAATTGTTATTTTGAAAGATGTAGTGCGTACGAAGTATGAATTTGATTGGTGGTTTTAAGGCAAGGTTACTTATTTAGGGGCTGTTGTGCTAATGGGGCTCGTGTCTTTCGGCTCGTTTGGGTGGTGCAATTTAGATTTGAGCATAGTGGATGACTTTCGAAAGGGTTCTAATGGATTAAAAATGTATACGTGGCAATTGAAAATATTTCGGATTAGTATATCGCTAGAATTGGTTATTTACATTTGATGGTGACGGAACTTGCGGTAATTTTGTATGACTATGGATTCTACATTTTAGTATAATAAAGGAAAGAAGAACAATTTTAAATTTGCATAAGGTATTTTCAGAGTGAGTGATACCGTTATGGTATTTATGGAGGTGCTTAAGAAGAATACAATGGCTTATGGGCCTTAGGGTAGTGTGGTTTTATGTTAGGATGTATTGTAGTGAACTTTGGGTAAGGATAGTGAAGTTCTGACAGGGAGAAGTGTCAACTTGAGGGTAATACAGAAGAAACTCAGAGATAAATACGACGACTGGGTAGTAGGCTGGACTAGTATGGTATGATCGGTTCTTTGGGTACCTATGAAGTACTGAGGCTTTATGGATGTTTTAGTGGAAATATTCTTCGGTTGGTGACATGTGTGGCTTGGTCGAGTTAGAGGAATTCAGTTTTGATATCTTGGTTATGTGCAAATGGATTTGAAAGTGTTCTTGATGGTTTCTACCATGGTTTGAACTAGATATTTTCTACCGGTGTGGGAGACATGTTGTGTATTGTGAATTCCTCATGGATGAGAGAAAATGGAAGGTTTCTAATTGACCGGGTATGTAATATGTTGCTGACTTAGAGTTAATAATGAGATTCTCGTGGTTGTCACATGATGGTATAATAGATGTGGTGTGTTGTGCGGGATTAAGACTTACATGTACAAGGTGGCTGTTCATTCTGGAAAGCAAGACCACGAATTATGGACATAATGGTCAATTTCAGATGTTTAGACGGATATTATAACTATTCGGTAATCCCTGAGAAGGGTATTCATTTCAAAAGGCGCATTATGTTTTGACTTTTGGATGTCATTGGTATTGCGATACTCACCTCGTTAATAGACTGCTGATATTCCAATTATTGCTATGTGGCACTGAAGGAAATATGGAAGTATTCCTCATGGGATGATCGTGCATGAAATATGTGTTAGTCATTCGTGTGCTGGAGTTGGGACCAGTCACAGTTATTCCTGTGTTCTATGAATGTGGAGACAGGGTGTTCTCAGAAGCATATTGTTTCAGGGTTGCGGCATGTTTGAGGTGAGTATTTTATTTAAACTCAAGGGAGGCACTAGTTGCCTTAATTATTTGTGATGACTACGCGCTACGGGTGCATGTGTGTGTGTGTGTGTGTGTGTGTGTGTATATATATATATATATATATATATATATATATATATATATATATATGAGGTTTGAGCCCATGTGCGAGCATCGAGGCAAGTATTCAGACTCGGGAAACTATTTAGGCTATGATATGCCTAAAGTTGGCGGTTAAGCGTAAAGTTATGACGTTTCTCGTATTCGTACCTTTGTTGAGAACTATGTGGGCTATACTTGAGGTTACAAAGAGGCTAATTCCCTGAATAAACTGGGTAGTTACTATTTCTGCGTTAACTTACCGATTTGAGTGGTGATAGCACACTTTGCACCTGCCTACTCTATGACGTGTTATTTATACCAGTCCAGGAGCATGAGAATCTTAATTCATTTATCATATACATGTGTACTTATTTGATTGCTCCAGTATGATATGCTTGGACTGGGGGCCTGTGGCAATGCCATGCGCATTATGTTATTGGCACGTGAGTTGTCCGTACGGATCCATATATTGATATTATTGACACGTGAGTTATCCGCACTGGTCCAGATATTGATACGATAGCACGTGAGTTGTCCATATAGGTTGATCTTAATGTGAGCTCTAGGAGAGCTGGTTACCGTTATTAGATTCGTGTGTCTTGGTTTTACCATGTATGGTGAGATCATAACATTTCGGTTGTAGAAGTTCTTGTTGAACTTGCGAAACGGTTCTCTTCTTAGAAACCTTTTCCATTTTTAGGTACACAGATTGTGCAGTTTGCGGCTTGTTTTAGATAGGTGTGGCATGTTTGTGTGATAGTTGTGTTTAATAATATATGGTCATTGGACCTAGAATGGGTACTATTGGGTTTGATTATGGTATATATGGGAGGATGACATTGAAAGTCGGCTCAGAAAGTGATTATGGTTCTGGTTAGGGCGAGATAGCTCCATGACTTATTGATCTGATAAGGGGTTATGAGATTCCACGTGTTTCTTTTATTATCAGCAGTGTACGAAAGTTTTGGAACGAGGGTATGTGGGATGTGGGGTTTAATATAGTACTTGGTTGGTTTGGAGTAGTTACCGAGATCAGAAATGGTGCTACGAGTATGCGAGTTGTGTGATATATCATGTGATTATATCGTGAGTTATGGCTATGGCTTGATATAGTTTTTCGGGACTTATACAGTGTGTAGATGCGAGATTTGGGTCTTGAAAAGAAATTTTGAATGTTGGAAATTGAATTCCAAGGTTTATGGGCCAAGGTTAAATTAATGATTTCATTTATGTTGTGTTGTCAGACCTGTACGGAATAGGTTGATGATAGATCACCCCCGGGTACGTGCGTGGTAAAATGGAATAGTGATTTGATGGCTTGGAAACAACTCTTGGCATGTACGAGGACGAACATATATTTAAGTGGGGGAGAATGTAACGACCCGACTGGTCGTTTTGAGTATTACAACCCCGCTCCCCCATTTTATGCTCAAATTGTGCTTTACAATTGTTATTTGACTTGCCGGGGTGATTGGTTCGGGTCTGGTAAGGTTTTGGAATGAATTGGAACACTTAGTTCCAAGGTTTAAAGCTTAAGTTAAAATAGTGACCGGATGTGGACTTATGTGTAAACGACCTCAGATTTGAATTTTGATGATTCTAATAGCTACGTATGGTGATTTTGAACTTAGGAGCGTGTCCGGAAAATTGTTTAGAGGTCCGTAGTGAAATTAGGCTTGAAATGGCGAAAGTCGAATTTTTGGAAAGGTTGACCGGGGCGGTTGACTTTTTGATATCGGGGTCGGAATACGATTCTAGAAATTTGAATAGGTCTGTTATGTCATTTATGACTTGTGTGCAAATTTGAGGTCAATCCGACATTATTTGATAGGTTTCGACGTTGTTTGTAGGATTTGTAAATTTCAAAGTTCATTAGGCTTGAATCCGGGTGTAATTTGTGTTTTTGAGGTTATTTGATGTGATCTGAGGCTTGAACTAAGTTCGTATGATATTTTAGGACTTGTTGGTGTATTTGATTGAGGTCCCGGGGGCCACGGGTGAGTTTCGGACGGCTAACAGATCAATTTTGGACTTTGAATTCCAGCTGAAGAATGCTGGTTTTCTGTCACTAGTTTCCTTCTATGCGATCGCGTGAGAAGGTCCGCGATCGCATAGGCTTGTTTGGGAAAATGTGAGATTGTTCTATGCGATTGCGTGAAGGCAACTACGATAGCGTGATTTTGGACAGACTGTGCTTCGCGAACGCGTGGCTAAAGCCGCGTTCGCGTAGAAGAAATAAGGCAGTCGGGGGCCACACCTTTGCGATTTCGTGGCCAAATCTGCGATCGCATAGGCCTTAAAGTGCTGTGCTTCGCGATCATGTGAGTGAACCTGCGATCGCGTAGAGTAAGAATATTGGGGCAGTTTGGTTGTTCTTCGCGGTCGCGTAGAGGAGTCCGCGATCGCATAAGGTGAATTCTAGGCAGTCGAGTTTGTGCTTCGCGAATGCGAGGCTCCTTCCGCGTTTACGATGAAGGCATATCTGGGCAGAATTAAAAGTCCCAAAATAGGGATTTTGAGTTCATAACACAAAATTGAATTGGGAGCTCGGTAGATGGCGATTTTTGGAGAGATTCTTGCGTGAGTGTTTTGGGTAAGTGATTCTTATCCAGTTTTGGTTAATTTCCATGATTATGCCTTTGAATCCATCATTTAATGGGTGAATTAAGTTGAATATTTAAAAAATCCCTCTTGGTTTAATTTGAAGATTTGAGGGTCGAGTTGAGGTTGGATTTTGGTAAAATTGGTATGGTTAGACTCGTGGTTAAATTGGCTTTCGGTTTTTGTAACTTTTGTCAGGTTCTGAGACGTGCGATTATTGAGCTATATTTCAGATTTTTATTGAAAATTTGTATTTTCATATGGAATTAATTCCAATAATTTTTATTAACTGAATCAGATTATTTGTGACTTGATTCGAGGCGTTTGGAGGCCAATTCACGAGGCAAAGACATTGCAGAATAAAGAATTACACGGTTTGAGGTAAGTAACAGTTCTATATTTGTTCCTGAGGATATGAAACCCCGAATTATGTGTTATGTGATTAGTTTTGAGGTGACGCACATGCTAGGTGATGGGCGTGTGGGCGTAACCCGTAAGAATTGTGACTGGGTCAAATTCCATGGAACTGTGTAGTTGAATAATCTGATGATACCCGTACATTCTCTATGTGTTAAAGAAAATTAAGCTGAGGCTCGTATTAAAAATCATGCTTAGACATATACTGATATTATTGGTACCCACTGTGGTAATTTCTGTGGTTGAATTATATGTTCAAATTGTAATTTCATACGCAGTCATGTTTATTCATTTCATATCATATCTCAGTCTCTGTTTCTATTTATTAATACATCATATTATCAATTTTGGGCTGATTATCATGATTTCTGAGAGCTCGAGCGACTGGAGAGGTTGATGACTAAGTGAGCCGGGGGCCTAATTACGAGGATATTTATGGATCGGGCTGCACGCGCGCAGCATGTTTCATTGAGTTATGCCATGATTGGCTTGATATAGCGCTTGGGCTGAAGGAGCCCCTCCGGAGTTTGTACACACCCCCGGTGAGCGCATGTACCTACTGAGTGCGAGTGCCGAGTGCTGAGTGATTGTGAGGAATTAGTGACTGTGAGGAAAGAGTGACTGTGAGGTTGGAGTGAATGGGACGAATGAGTGACTGTTACTCTGAGAGGATGCATTAATTTCATTATTTGCTGCATTTCAGCTGTCATATATCTCTATTTTGGAAATTTCGGAAAAACATTATTTTCTATTTCACTCAAATTTGATATGAAATTTCTATGAAATTTTAAATGTTGAACCCGAGAGCATGCCCACCCTTTTATGTTGGAAAGTACTATATTTGGACTAAGCTGGGAAGCTCGTCACTACTTTCAGTTCCTTATTTATTATTGTTACTTACTGAGTTGGTTGTACTCATACTGCATCCTGCACTTCGTGTGTAGATCCAGGTGATCCCAGACAGTCACGACCCGAAATTCCCACTGTCGGGACCGTGATGGCGCCTAACACTTCACTTGCTAGGAAAGCCAACATTAGAACAATTTATCCTTTTAACAATTTAAATTTAATTAATGAAGAAGAACTAATTTAACTGCAATAACCCAAATATAAATGCGGAAGCTAAAACCTAAAACAAATATCTGCTACAAATCCCTGAACCCGGTGTCACAAGTGTACGATCTTCTAGAGTAATACATACAAGGGTATGAAATAAATACAAAGCTGTCTGAATGAAAATACGCAGCTAAATAAAAATAAAGACGGGGACTTTAGGAGCTGCGGGCGCTGAGCAGTTGTACCTCAAGTCTCCGCAGGCGGCCCAATCCGAGCTCTCTAGTAGCCGCCACTGGGATCGTCTCCAAAATTTGAACAGTGTGCAGAGTGTAGTATCTGTACAACTGACCCCATGTACTGGTAAGTGCTGAGCCTAACCTCGACAAAGTAGTGACGAGGCTAAGGCGGGTCACCTACACTACAACCTAAACGCAATATATAATAATGACAGAAAATGGGAATACTCAACAGAATTCAATAGCCAACTGAAAATAATAACCACAACCTCAAGAATAAACCAGTGTCGTCCAGAATCACCAACCTTTAATAATTCAGATACAAATACAAAAAGGAAACCAACACAGCTCAAGAAATGAAAACATATAGGTTGTTGCGGCGCGCAACCCGATCCCATCGTACATCTCATATTCCTCCCGCGTTTCCTCATAATAGCATAAACAATAATGAATATAAGTAAAAGTGTTGCGGCGTGCAACCCGATCCCACCATATCATAATAACACAATCATAGTTCACCATTGTGCAACCAAACAATCCACCCTTATTACACATGTTGCGGCGTGCAACCCGAACCCACCGTACAATATCGATTCATCCTTATTCCACATCAATATATCACCCTTATTTCACCTGTTGCGGCGTGCAATCTGATCCCACCATATCAACATCAAGTGCTCAGTATACATAGTAAATTCACAATTCAAATACTTAAACACCAAACCAAAATTAATAGGAAACCTTGTACAATATAATAATTCAAATAAGTAATACTACACAGCAAGACCAATCCAGAATGTACAACTACAAGGTACAGATAAACCAACTTGAGCAAATAGTAGGAGCTTATGAAACCATGGAAATAATTGATATTATGAACAGGAGAAAACAATGACTACAAATAGCAATTTGGCATGTAAACACATTTAGACCATATAACAACTAAGACAGGGAAAGAGATAATATAAGAAGAACGGGGAAACAGGGAAAAATATATAATTCAGCGGCGCATAAGTACTCGTCACCTCACATATACGCCGCTCACATGACAGTCCTATAGCAAATAGTCCGAGGGTCCCTAATTTCATCAAGTCAAGGTTAGACACAACACTTACCTCGCTCCAAAGACCACTCAAAGCTCAACCACAGCTTTGCCTTTCGAACCAGCCTCCGAAACAACAATATCTAGAAAATTACCAACCAAATGATTCAAAATAATCCTTAGGAATCACCCACGATTGCAAAAGATTCAATTTGGGTCATTATTGAAAAGGTCAACAAAAGTCAACTCCCAGGTCCGCTTGGTCCAAACCCAAAATTCGGACCAAAATCCGATTACCCATTCACCCCCGAGCCCGATTATGTAATTTGTTTTTGGAATCCTACCTCAATTTGAGGTCTAAATCCCCAATTTACCAAATCCCTGGTTTCTACCCAAAAACCCCCAATTCCACCATGAAAACCTTAGATTTTAGATTGAAATCTTAGGAAAAGTAGTGAAAGATTGAAAGGAAATAGGTTAGAATCACTTACCAACGATTTGGGGAAGAAGAAGTCTTAGAAAAATCGCCTCTAATGTTTTAGGTTTTGAAAATTTGAGAAATGAACCAAAAATCCCGTCTAAGTCATAGTTGTTTAGCTGCAGATGTCGCATTTGTGACCTGGGCTTCGCAATTGCAAAGCCCGCAAATGCGAGAAATATCACATCTCTGCATTCTTCGCAAATGCGAAGAATAGTTCGCAAATGCGAACTCAATCTTAATCGCAAATGCGACCTAGTGATCGCAAATGCGAAGAATGGCTATGTCTGTTGCATTCGCAAATGCAAACCAGTGTTCGCAGATGCGGACTGCCATGATCGCAAATGCGATCAAAACTTTGCAATTGCGAAAGTCTTCCCCCAACCCACTGCTCGCAAATGCGATGGTCTCTTCGAAAATGCGAGGCTTGCATTTGCGAGCTGCTCGCAAATGCGAAGTCTGCAGATCAATTGCAGCAACTGCTATGTTTTCTAAGTTCAAAACACTCCGTAGCCTATCAAAAAATCACCCGAGCCCTCGGGGCTCCAAATCAAACATGCACACAAGTACTAAAACATCATACGAACTTGCTCGCGCGATCAAATCGAAAAAATAACACCTAGAACTACAAATTGAATACCAAATCAAAGAAAATTTTTAGGAAGACTTTAAAACTTCTATTTTCACAACCGAACGTCCGAATTACGTCAAATCAACTCTGTTTCTCACCAAATTCCACAAACACATCATAAATATTATAGTGGGCCCGTATTGGGCTCCGGAACCAAAATATAGATCTGGTATCAATAAATCCAAACATCAGTCGATTCTTAAATATCATAAATCTTTCAAATATTAAATTTTCAACAAATTACGATTCTGGGCATACGCCTAGGTCCCAAATTATAATACGGACCCACCGGGACCATCAAAACACAGATCTGGGTCCGTTTGCTCAAAGCGTTGACCAGAGTCAACTCAAATGGTTTTCAAAGCAAAATTTCATATTTTTCACAATTTTTAGCATAAAAGCTTTTTGAAAATACGCCCGGACTACGTACGCAAATCGAGGAGGGTAAAATTGAGATTTTTAAGGCTTCTGATCACAGAATTAGGTTTTAAAACATAAGATGACCTATCGGGTCATCACACAGATATAATGGGTGTTGATTCTTTCACACAGTTAATTTTTTGGAGATTCAGAGGTAGCTGCCATGGACCTTGTCTCTCCTTCCCTATCCTCTTGTTTATTGTATTTTGTCTCTGATCATTATAGACCGTGTTTTTTCCAGACTTGTAATGTATAGATACTCATGTACTCAGTGACACCGGGTTTTTGGAGTGTTTGTATTAGTATTTGCGAGATTTTTAGATTGTGTTTAAATATTATATTTTCAAACTTAAAGGAAATCATGGGTTATTGATGGTGTCGTCTTGCCTAGTATTGAGATAGGCGCCACCATGACAAGTTAGGATTTTGGATCGTGATAAGTTGGTATCAGAGCCTAGGTTACATAGGTCTCACTAGTAATGATCAGGTTTAGTAGAGTCTTGCGGATGGGTAAGGAGACGTCTCTACTTATCTTCGGGAGGCTGCAGAACCCTTAGGAAAATTTTACTTTCTTGTATTCTATCGTGCGGAATTGATTCAGCTTGAAACGTAAGTCTTGAATTCCTTCCACGCATTTGTGTGCACATGTGAGCGCTCTGTATCAGTTGTACATCACCGGCTTGTGATTCCATGAATGAGATTCGTGATATGTATTCTGTGTTTTGGTGATGGGCCAGTCTGGAGTATTTGAGGCTAGGTTTAGACTGCTGCTTAAGCTCGGTAGCTTCAGTTGTGTAAACTTGTACATTTGGACTCATATGTCTGGTAGTATCCCTATGAGTGGAAATTATGGCTCGATGAGCGGTTGAATGGCTATATGATAAGTATGATGTGATTGCGGGATGTGTTCAGATGGGTTGAATGTGACGAATAAAGTTACTTGTGACTCAAGAGTTTGCTATTGGGTACTTGATTTATGTCTTGACTTGACATATAGTCTTGAATTTGTGAGTGTATTGAAGGATCTTTCACGTTGTTAAATTTTGGGACAAATTAAATTCTCATGACTTGTTAATGAGTATGGACTCAGAAAGAGTAAGTGATTGTGTAGTAATTGTGGCTGCGAAAAGGTATAACAAGATGTCAATTTGATTCTAAACAAGTGGGTTATCTCCTGCAGAGTAATCTACAGAGGTGTGTTCTTTATAATATTGAGTGGAGAGTTTATTTTCTACTAGCGGAGTATATGTGTTGAGATTTGAATTTAAATCTGGTTGAGAAAGTTGACTTGACTCTCATGATAATGAAAGCGAGCTTAGCAAATGAATTGAGGTATTTTGTGATTTGTGTTACCTGAGCTTGTGAAGAATTTTCGTTGAACTGACTACAATATTATGGTAGTAATAAAGTATGGATATTGTGAGTTATGGAATATTTTGATTCTATGGCTTTGAGCCAAGTGGGGGAGCCTGCTATTGACTTTTTGATTTCACAGTTATGTGTTGTACTGGTTTCGGTTGAGGCATACATGTGAATCAATTATGACTTGCAGAGATTCAGATCGAGGATGACTTGAGTAAAGAAATTCCTGGAAACAGGTTATATTGCACTTTATGAAAATATGAAAAATCATAAAATGATTAAATTATTATTTTGAAAGATATAGTGCGTACAAATTATGAATTTGATTGGTTGTGTTAAGGCAGGGTTACTTCTTTAGGGGTCGTTGTGCTAATGGGGCTCATGTGTTTCGGCCCGTTTGGGCAGTGTAATTTAGATTTGAGCATAATGGATGACTTATGAAAGGGTTCTAATGGATTAAAAATGTATATGTGGCAATTGAAAATTTTTCGGATTAGTATATCTCTAGATTCGGTTATTTACATTGGATGTTGTCAGGATTTGCGGTAATTCTGTATGACTATGGATTCTACATTTTATTATATGAAAGAAAAGAAGAACAATTTTAAATTCGCATAAGGTATTTTTAGATTGAGTGATACAGTTGTGGTATTTATGGAGGTGCTTAAGAAGAATACAATGGCTTATGGGCCTTAGGGCGGTGTGATTTTGTGTTAGGATGTATTGTAGTGAACTTTGGGTAAGGATAGTGAAGTTCTGACAGGGAGAAGTGTCAACTTGAGGGCAATATAGAAGAAACTCGGAGAAAAATACGACGACTGGGTAGTAGGCTAGACTAGTATGGTATGATCGATTCTTTGGATACCTATGACATAGTGAGGCTCTACGGATGTTTTAGTGGAAATATTCTTAGGTTGGTGACCTGTGTGGCTTGGTCAAGTTGGAGGAATTCAATTTTGATAGCTTGGTTATGTGCAAATGGATTTGAAAGTGTTCTTGATGGTTTCTACCATGGTTTGAACTAGATATTTTCTACCAATATGGGAGACATGTTGTGTATTTTGAATTCCTCATGGATGAGAGAAAATGGAAGGTTTCTAATTGACCGGGTATGTAATATGCTGGTGACTCAAAGTTAATAATGCGATTCTCGTGCTTGTCACATGATGGCATAATAGATATGGTGTGTTGTGTGGGATTAAGACTTATATGTACAATGCGACAGTTCATTATGGAAAGCAAGACCATGAATTATGGACACAATGGTCAATTTCAGATGTTTAGACGGATATTATAACTACTCGGTAATCCCTGAGAAGGGTGTGCATTTCAAAAGGCACATTGTATTTTGACCTTCGGATGTCATTGGTATTGGGATACTCACCTCATTAATATACTACTGATATTCCAATTATTTCTATGTGGCACGGAAGGAAATGTGGAAGTATTCCTCATGGGATGATCGTGCGTGAAAGATGTGTTAGTCATTCGAGTGCTGGAGTTGGGACCAGTCACGGTTATTCCTGTGTTTTATGAATGTGGAGACAGGGGGGTCTCAGAAGCATATTGTTTTAGGGTTGCGGCATGTTTGAGGTGAGTATTTTATTTAAACTCAGTGGAGGCACTAGTAGCCTTAATTATTTGTGATGACTACGCACTACGAGTGCGTGTATATATATATATATATATATATATGAGGTTTGAGCCCATGTGCGAGCATCGGGGCAAGTATTCAGACTCGAGAAAATATTTAGGCTATGATATGCCTAGAGTTGACGGTTAAGCGTAAAGTTATGATGTTTCTCGTATTCGTACCTTTGTTGAGAACTATATGGGCTATACTTGAGGTTATAAAGAGGCTAATTCCCTGAATAAACTGGATAGTTACTATTTCTACGTTAACTTGCTGATTTGAGTGGAGATAGCACACTTTGCACCTGCCTACTCTATGACGTGTTATTTATACCAGTCCAGGAGCATGAGAATCTTAATTCATTTATCATATACATGTGTACTTATTTGATTGCTCCAGTATGATATGCTTGGACTGGGGGCCTGTGGCAATGCCATGCGCATTATGTTATTGGCACGTGAGTTGTCCGTAAGGATCCATGTATTGATATTATTGGCACGTGATTTATCTGTGCGGGTCAGATATTAATACGATAACACGTGAGTTGTCCGTGCGGGTTGATCTTAATATGAGATCTAGGAGAGCTGGTTACCGTTATTAGATTCGTGTGTCTTGATTTTACCATGTATGGTGAGCTCAAAGCATTTTGGTTATAGAAGTGCTTGTTAAACTTGCGAAACTGTTCTCTTCTATAAAACATTTTCCATTTTGGGTACACGAATTGTGCAGTTTGCGGCTTGATTTAGATTGGCGTGGCATATTTGTGGGATAGTTGTGTTTAATAATATATGGTCATTGGACCTAGAATGGGTACTATCAGGTTTGATTATGGTATATTTGGGAGGATGACATTTAAAGTCAGCTTAGAAAGTGATTATGGTTCTAGTTGGGGAGAGATAGCTCCATGACTTGTTGAGTTGATATGGGGTTATGAGATTCCACGTGTTTCTTTTATTATCAGCAGTGTACGAAAGTTTTGCAATGAGTTTATGTAGGATGCGGGGTTTAATATAGTACTTGGTTTGTTTGGCGTAGTTACTGAGATCGGAAATGGTGCTGCGAGTATGCGTGTTGTGTGATATATCATGTGATTACATCGTTAGTTATGTCTATGGCTTGATACAGTTTGTTCGGACATATACAGTGTGTAGATGTGAGATTCGGGTCTTGAAAAGAAATTCCAAATGTTGGAAATTGAATTCCAAGGTTTACGGGCCAAGGTTAAATTAATGATCTTCATTTATGTTGTGTTGTCAGACCTATACGGAATAGGTTAATGAGAGATCACCCCCGTGTACATGCGTGATAAGATGGAATAGTGAGTTGATGGCTTTGAAACAACTCTTGGCACGTTCGAGGACGAACGTATATTTAAGTGGGGGAGAATGTAACGACCCGACCGATCGTTTTGAGTATTATAACCCCATTCCACCATTTACTGCTCAAATTGTGCTTTACAGTTGTTAATTGACTTGCCGGGGTGATTGGTTCGGGTCTGGTAAGGTTTTGGAATGAATTGGAACAGTAACGACCCGACTGGTCGTTTTGAGCAGTTGCACTTTCTTCGGTAGTTTGAGGGCTCGAGTATCCCCACATGATGTATTATGTGATGAACCGATAGGTTATCTTATGTTTTAGAACCTAATTCTATGTTTTGAAGCCTCAAATACCTCATTTAGCCCTCCTCAATTTGCGTGCACATTTCGGGTATTTTTTTCGGAAAGCTTTTATATTAAAAACTGATAAAAATATGAAATTTCTGCCTTAAAAGCCATTTGAGTTGACTTTGGTCAATATTTTGAGCAAACAGACTCGAATCCATGTTTTGATGGTCCCGATGGGTCCGTATCATGATTTGGGACTTGAGCGTATGCCCGAAATCGAATTCGGATGTCCCTAGCTCGAGTTATCGCATTTTGTTGAAATTTCAAAGTTTAAAGGCTTAATGAATCTAAAGGTTTGATCGATGTTTGAAATTGTTGATAAAAGGTCCGTATTTTGGTTCCGGAACCCGGTATAGGTTCACTTCTATATTTATGACTTGTCTGTCAAATTTGGTGAGAAACAGAGTTGGTTTGACGTGACTCGGACGTCTGGTTGTTAAAATGGAAGTATTAAAGTTTTCTTGAAAATCTCTTTTGATTTGGTGCTCAATTCATAGTTTTAGGTGTTATCTTGGTGATTTGGTCACGCGAGCAAGTTCGTATAATGTTTTACACTTGTGTGCATATTTCGTTTAGAGCCCTGAGGGCTCGGATGAGTTTCGGATAGGCTACGGAGGAATTTAGGCTTAGAAAAATATAGCTGGTGCATCAGGTCTGCAGATCTCGCATTTGCGAGGACTTGATCGCAAATGCGAGCCTTGGAAATGCGAAGTCCGGCTCCCATTTGCGAAGAGGGAGGAGACTGGATCAGCTTCACTTTTACGAAGAGAAGCCCGCAAATGCGATGGGGGCAGGGTTCGCATTTGCGGGAATATTTTCGCATTAGCGACTGGAATCAGATCAAGGCAGACTCGCATTTGCGAGTCAGAAGTTTGTTTTTGCGAAGGACCTTGGCTCTCATTTGCAACATATACATCGAATTTGCGAAGATAGCATGCTCATTGATTCTTCGCATTTGCGAGGAATTGATCGCAATTGCAATAATCGCAATTGTGATAATTGCAATTGCGAACTTTGTGTCGCAATTGCGATAACTGCAGCTGGGTAAAAGAAGGGAAAAACGGGATCTTTGTTCATTCTTCAAATTTTCAAAACTAGAAAACCCTAGAGGCGGTTTTTCAAAGAACTCTTCTTCCCCAATCCATTGGTAAGTGATTCTAACCTATTTATTTTCAATATTTCATTACATTTCATAAGTTTTCAACCTAAAATCTAGTGTTTTCATGGTGAAAATTGGGGATTTGGGTAGAATTAGGGATTTTTGTAAAATTAGGATTTATACCTCAAATTGAGGTCAGATTTCAAAACAAATTACATAACCGGGCTCGGATGTAAATGGGTACTCGGGTTTTTGTCCGAATTTCAGGTTTGGACCAAGCGAGCCCGGGAGTTGACTTTTGTTGACTTTGTCAGTAATGACCTAAATTGAATCTTTTGCAATCGTGGGTAGTTCCTAAGGCTTAATTTGAATCGTTTGATTGGTAATTTGCTAGATTCTATTGGCTCGGAGGCTTGTTTGAGAGGCAAAGCTATGATTTAGCTTTGAGTGGACTTTTGGAGCGAGGTAAGTGTCTTGCCTAACTTTATTGAGGGAATTTTTCATACTATTTGACATTGTTTGCTACATGCGGGGGCGATACATATATGAGGTGACGAGCATATATGCATGTGCTAGGGTTAACCATGCTCGGGGGGTAAATTATGTTATAAATTGTGTCTTGTAGAATCACGTGACCTTCTTGCCTCATGCCTTACTTGACTCCTAGATACTAAGAACATAGTATTAAATGTTAGGACTACGACTTAGCTTATTATAACTTGGTCAAATTTGATGGAATTCTGAGAATACATTGGTGTGTTTAATTCGGTCATCAATATGCATAATCATTAATACATTGCTATGACTTATATTCTTGAGATACTAGATTCTATACTTGTGTTATAGATCATTTGTGAGATTTGTTGGAATACTTGAATAATAAGGTTCTTGCAGGTTTATTGCACTATTGTTGGCTTGGAAAGTTGTGAATGGGATTCATTTGGAATATTCATTTAAACACTCTCCTTGACGTTATTTATGCTTCCTGCCTTGTTTGTCATTGATATACATATGCTTGGTAAGGAAGAGTGTGAATCACGAAGGGTGATACCGTGCCTTTGTTTATACATTATCATGTGAGGGAGAGTGTAAAGCACGAAGGGTGATGTCGTGCCATATTATTGAGAGTAAAATCATGAAGGGTGATACCGTGCCATATTATTGAGTAAAAGCACGAAGGGTGATGCCGGGCCATATTATTGAGAGTAAAAGCACGAAGGGTGATGCCGTGACATATCATTTGTGAGTAAAAGCATGAAGGGTGATATCGTGCCATATCATTTGTGAGTAAAATCACGAAGGGTGATGCCGTGCCATTTGATTTATATTATCATGCTTTAAATTATCATGAGTTCATGGCACGATGAGTGTTTCCGTGCAGGTGAGGATGAGGGACATGTATTATGATATGATATCTTTCATTTTTTTATACGTTCATGCTGTTACATTGAGCTGTTATTGGTGTATTTATGGTTCTTATGCGACTTGTCGTTAATGCCCTATTCTTGTTCTTTATATTATTTGTTATTGTGTCACTCATGCCTTCTACTTGCTAAACTTGCAAATACCAAGAATACTTCATCCTGTCATAATTATATCTTTGTCATATCTATTTTGGTTGCACTTAGTACATGCCTTCTACAGTGTTAGTCATTCATGCATCTACTTGTTAACGCATAAAGATCATGTGTTCCCCTTTTATTCGTTATATTTGTATTTATGCCTCCACCATGCTAGTTAGTTGAAGTTACATTCCTTTCCTTGATTGTTGTCATCACCTCTATGCTTTCCACCTAGTCTATTACAGATGCCCTTATGTACATTCTCGTTCATAATTGCTACTTGCGTATTTCCTACTTTGTCATTACTATTATCGACATTTCTGCCATCCGATTGGTACTGTTGTATGCATATTTGCTGAGGATGT
This sequence comes from Nicotiana tomentosiformis, assembly GCF_000390325.3. Taxonomy (NCBI): domain Eukaryota; kingdom Viridiplantae; phylum Streptophyta; class Magnoliopsida; order Solanales; family Solanaceae; genus Nicotiana; species Nicotiana tomentosiformis. Next base: position 69,122,224 of record NC_090817.1, read on the forward strand.
GATAAATGCTCGAAGGGTATTGCCGTGCAATTGACTAGATATCAGAGTATATTCCTCATGTTATGAAAGTTATTGGGTGACTATTGTGGTTTATTGGTTTCGCTCTAAAGAAAAGATTGGTTAAGATATTGGAAACTGTTGAATTGTGATCTCTTTTAGTACTCTTTTATTGTTTTGTACATTCATTTCGTGTACTCTATTATGTTATACTGTAGTATAGTTCTATTGCTAGATTTCGGTATAGATTTTTTTTAGTGAGCATCTTTTTACTAAAAAGCCTCTTCACTACTTCGACGAGGTTAGACAAAATACTTACTGGGTACATGGGATCGGTTGTACTCATACTACACTTCGGCAACTTACGTGCAGATTTTTGGAGCGGAGCTGCTGGTGATGTCAGGAGCTGACCCTGAAGATGTTCGTGCATTCCGGATATAGCTTCCACTTATCCTTGGTAGCTTTATATTTTGTTAATCTGTTTATGTGATTTCTAAACAGAACGTGTAATATTTTGTATCGGCTTTGTAAATTCCAAGTCTTAGAAGCTCATGATTCGTACTACCAGTTCTTGGGTTAACTTGTAAAAGTTGAGATAATTCTTCACTATTCTCCTATAATTGCATTTGGATTGTATTATCTGTTAGTTGGCTTACCTAGCGGGTTGAGTTAGGTGCCATCATGACTAGTGATTTTTGGGTCGTGACAAGTTGCTATCTGAGCTCTAGGTTCATAGGTTCTACGAGTCATGAGCAAGTGTCTAGTAGAGTCTTGCGGATCGGTATGATGACGTCCATACCTATCTTTGAGAGGTTGCAGGGCATTTAGGATAAACTTCCCATCTTTCTTTCCTTATCGTGTGGCATTGATTCAGCTTGAAGTGTAACCCTTTGAATTCCTTCCACGCATTTGTATGGATATGTAAGCGCTCGGTATCGGCTGAGCATCGACGCCTTATGATTCCATGGATAGGTGCGAGATGTGATTTTTGTGTGCTGATGATGGGTCAGTCTAGAGGACTTGAGGTTGGGTTTTGACTACGGCTTGAGAACAGGAATTTCGATTGTGTGTACATGTGCTTTTGGACTTATATGTTCGGTAGTGTTCCTACGAGTGGAACTTGTGGTCGGCGAGTAGTTGGATAACTAAATGAAGAGTAGGATGTGACTGCGTGCTATGTTCGGATGACTTGAAGGTGAAGAGAAGAGTCTGATTGAGGTGTAAAGAGGAGTGATGGGTTCTTGATTTCTATCCCGATATGACGTGTAGTCCCAAGTTATGAGTGTGTTGGAAGGTTTTCCATGTTGTTTAATTGTGGAACGGATTTGATTCTTATGCCTTATTGATGAGTTTAGACTCAGGAAGATTAAGTGGAGGCATACTAGCTATGGCTAGAGTTTAAGATTTACATTGGATGGTGTCGAAGCTCGCAATATTTCTATATCATTGTGGATTATGCATTTTAGTATCAGGAAGACTAAGTGGTGGAGGAAACAACTTTAGATTCACAGAAGGTCTCTTCAGAGTGGGTGTCTCGGTTGTGGTACATTGGGGTGCTAAGAGGGAATTCAACGGCTTATGGGCCTTAAGGCGGTGTGGTTTTTATGCTAGAATCTCTTATGGCGAGATTTGGGGTAATGATCATGGCGTTCTCGCAAGGAGGGATATCAACTTGAGGGTAATTTGGAAGGAACTCAGAGGAAACACGGTGGTTTGATAGTAAATTGGATCAACACGGTAATGATATGATCGGTTCTTTAGGTACTTATGATGTGATGGGTCTCCACAGGTGTTTCGTGGCAATGCTCATGGGTTTTGGGCAATTACGTGGCTTGGTTGAGTTAGAGAGATTTGGTTCTGATAGCTTGGTTATGTGCAAACGGATTCCAAGGAGTTCTCGATGATTTGTATCAAGGTTCGAGGTGAATATTTCCTACTGGTGTGAGGAACATATTACGTATTGGGATTTCCTCCTGGATGAGATCAAATAAAAGGTTTCTGATCGATCGGGATTGGGTTTTGTATGTGCAGGGTCACGGTTCAGTTTTGAAAGGAAGGTCATGAATTTTTAGTAAGCACTAACGATTTCAGATGTCTAGATAGATGTTATCACTACTTGGTATTGCCTGAGAAGGGTGTGCATTTCAGAAGACGCATTGTATTTTTATCTTATGGATACATCATTGATATTGCGGTGCTTGCCTGGTTAGTTGACTGCTAGGATTTAGATTTTGTTATGTGGCACAGAAGAATTATTGAAGTATTCCTCGTAGGATGATTGTATACGAGAGGTGTGTTAGACATTTGGGCGGTGAAGTTGGGATCATGTAGGGTGATTAGTGTGTTCTATGGATTTGGAGACTGGGAGTTCTGAGAAGCAGATTGTTTTGTGGTGGTGAACTGTGAAATATGTCCAAATCTAACCAGATGATAGTGTCTATTATGGTTATGTCCTTGTGGTCTTTTGGAGGGCTATTTGTCCGTTCGGGGATGACCGGAGTTGATTTGGGGTCCCATTGGTAGGCCCAATGAGGATGTGTATTCTTTATTGGATTGAATTTGCTTGCTCCTGCGCAGCTGTTACCATAGGTATATCGTCAGGCGGAATAAATGCTATTCGCGCCTTCGTCCGTATTATGTGTTCCTCTATTGTGCTATGACGGGTTGTGAGGGTTACATGATTCTTCACACGTATATTGTAATTCCGTTTAGGCCTCATGGCATTATGGGCGAGATGGCCTTCGTGATGTTGATTTACTTATTGCTGCGCCAAAGCTGTGCTTGTCCTTCTCAGTATTGTGTGTTCCTAATAATATTTCCCACAGTTATATTTTGTGCACTCTATTGTGTTTGATATTGATGCACATGTGATCAGTGAGCCCGAGTATTTTGGCTTGAAGGGTACCCTATGTGGATTGATATGATGGGATTGGGTTGCACGCCTCAACGATATTGTGATGAAATGTAACTCCCGATGCTTACTTCGTATAGTATTGCTTTCACCTTGATGAAAATAGTTAATAGGAAAATGCTAAAATTTCCCTGTCTGCTTATCTTAATTAGTAGTTTTCTTATTTATCTCTCTTACTGTTATCTGTCATGTCTGAATTATTACTTGTTGGTGTTCGGGACCGTGTTGTGTAGGGCTCCATATTATTATTGTTGATACCTGTCGATGTGGCTGCTTGTATTGGCTGAGATGACGTTTCTAGACTTGAGATTTGCACTATTGTATTGGGATGAGGAGTTTGGAAGAATAATACCATATTTTGCTGAGGATTTGGGCAATGGCCCTGGTCGGACGAGTGAGTTTCTTGGCTTATTGATCATATGAGTAGTTAAGAGGTTATGCGTGTTTCTATCATCATCGGCGGGGTATGAATGTTTAGAACGAGGCTCTAATCGATATGAGGTTTGCTACCGGCACCGGATTTGTTTTGGGTAGTAATGGTGGTCATCGGTTCCTATTGTAAGTGTCTGAGTGATGGGGTGTACTGTGTGATTTCATCTTGGGGTTATGGTTATGACCTAATACAACTTGTTCAGGTTTATACAATATGTAGATGTGAATTCGGGATGTTAGAGATTGGGTTCTATGGTTTAAGGACCAAGGTCAAAGTAAGGATCTCTAGTCATGTTGTGTTGGCAAGCTTATATGGAGCAGGGTGACATGGGATCACCCCCGGGTATATGCATAATAAGGTTACACTGTGATTTGATAGCTTTGGAATGACTCCTGTCACGTTCGAGGATGAACGTATGTTTAAGTGGTGGAGGATGTAATGACCCGACTGGTCGTTTTAAGCACTTGCACTTTTCTCAGTAGTTTGAGGGAACAAGTATGCCCGCATGATGTATTATGTGATGAACCGATAGGTCATCTTATGTTTTAGAACCTAATTCTGTGTTTCGAAGCCTCAAATACCTCATTTTAGCCATCTTCGATTTGCGTGCACAGCCCGGGTATTTTTTTCGGAAAGCTTTGATGTTAAAACTGATAAAAATATGAAATGTCTGCCTTAAAAACCATTTGAGATGACTTTGGTCAATATTTTGAGCAAACAGACTCGGATTCGTGTTTTGACGATCCCGATGGGTCAGTATCGTGATTTGGGACTTGGGTATATGCCCGGAATCGAATTCGGAAGTCCATATCTCGAGTTATCGCATTTTGTTGAAATTTGAAAGTTTAAAGGCTTAATGAATCTAAAGGTTTGATCGATGTTTGAAATTGTTGAAACCGGGTTCATATTTTTGTTCCAGAACCCGGTATAGGTTCATTTCTATATTTATGAATTGTCAGTCAAATTTGGTAGGAAAATGGAGTTGGTTTGACATGACTAGGACGTCCGGTTGTTGAAAGTGAAATTTTAAAGTTTTCTTGAAAATTGCTTTTGATTTGGTGCTCAATTCGTAGTTTTAGGTGTTATCTTGGCGATTTGGTCACGCGAGCAAGTTCTTATAATGTTTTTAGACTTGTGTGCGTATTTGGTTTAGAGCCCCGAGGGCTCGGGTGAGTTTCGGATAGGCTACGGAGTGGTTTAGGCTTAGAAAAACATAGCTGGTGCATCAGGTCTGCAGATCTCGCATTTGTGAGGACTTGATCGCAAATGCGAGCCTCGCAAATGCGAAGTCAGGCTCACATTTGCGAAGCGGGAGGGGGCTAGGTCAGCTTTGATTTTGTGAAGAGAAGCTCGAAACTGCGATGGGGGCAGGGTTCGCATTTGCGAATCAGAAGTTCGTTTTTGCGAAGGACCTTGGCTCGCATTTGCGACATATGTGTCGCATTTGCGAAGATAGCAGGCTCAGAGATTCTTCGCATTTGCGAGGAGTTGATCGCAATTGCGAACTTTGTGTCGCAATTGCGATAACTGCAGCTAGGTAAAAGAAGGGAAAAACGAGATTTTTTTTCATTCTTCAAATTTTCATAACTAGAAAACCCTAGAGGCAATTTTTTAAAGAACTCTTCTTCCCCAATCCATTGGTAAGTGATTCTAACCTATTTCCTTTCAATATTTCATTACATTTCATAAGTTTTCAACCGAAAAACTAGTGTTTTCATGGTTAAAATTGGGGGTTTGGGTAGAATTAGGGATTTTTGTAAAATTGGAATTTAGACCTCATATTGAGATCAGATTTCAAAACAAATTACATAACCGGGCTTGGGGGTGAACGGGTACTCGGGTGTTTGTCCGAATTTCGGGTTTGGATCAAACGAGCTCGGGAGTTGACTTTTGTTGACTTTTTCAATAATGACCTAAATTGAATCTTTTGCAATCGTGGGTAGTTCCTAAGGCTTAATTTGAATCGTTTGATTGGTAATTTGCTTGATTCTATAGGTTCAGAGGCTTGTTTGAGAGGCAAAGCTGTGATTTAGCTTTGAGTGGATTTTTGGAGCGAGTTAAGTGTCTTGCCTAACTTTGTTGTGGGAATTTTTCATATTATTTGACATTGTTTACTACATGCGGCGGTGATACATATATGAGGTGACGAACATATATGCATGTGCCAGGGTTAACCATTCTCGGGGTTAAATTATGTTAAAATTTGTGTCTTGTAGAATCACGTGACCTTCTTGCCTCATGCCTTACTTGACTCTTATATACTAAGAACATAGTATTAAAAGTTAGGACTACGACTTAGCTTATTATAACTTGGTCAAATTTGATGGAATTCTGAGAATACATTGGTGTGTTTAATTCGGTCATCTATATGCATAATCATTAATACACTGCTATGACATAGATTCTTGAGATACTAGATTCTATACTTGTGTTATAGATCATTTGTGAGATTTGTTGGAATACTTGAATAATAAGGGTCTTGCGGGTTTATGGCACTATTGTTGGCTTGGAAAGTTGTGAATGGGATTCATTTGGAATATTAGTTTAAACACTCTCCTTGACGTTATTTATGCTTCCTGCCTTGTTTGTCATTGATATACATATGCTTTGTAAGGAAGAGTGTGAAGCACGAAGGGTGATGTCGTGCCATATTATTGAGAGAAAAAGTACGAAGGGTGATGCCATGCCATATTATTGAGAGTAAAAGCACGAAGGGTGATGCCGTGCCATATTATTGAGAGTAAAAACACGAAGGGTGATGTCGTGCCATATCATTTGTGAGTAAAAGTACGAAGGGTGATGCCGTGCCATATCATTTATGAGTAAAAGCATGAAGGGTGATGCCATGCCATTTTATTTATATTATCATACTTTAAATTATCATGAGTTCATGGCACGATGGGTGTTTCCGTGCAGGTGAGGATGAGGGACATGCATTATGTTGTGATATCTTTCCTTTGTGTATACGTTCATGCAGTTACATTGAGCTATTATTGTTGTATTTATGGTTCTTATGTGACTTGTCGTTAATGCCCTGTTCTTGTTCTTTATCTTATTTGTTATTTTGTCACTCATGCCTTTAACTTGCTAAACTTGCAAATACCATGCCTACTTCCTGCTGTCATAATTATATCTTTGTCGTATCTATTTTGGTTGCACTTAGTACATGCCTTTTACCGTGTTAGTCATTCATGCTTCTACTTGTTAACGCATAAAGACCACGTGTTCCCCTCTTATTCGTTATATTTGTATTTATGCCTCCACCATGCTAGTTAGTTGAAGTTACATTCCTTTCCCTGATTGTTGTTATCACCTCTATGCTTTCCGCCTAGTCTGTTACTGATGCCCTTATGTACATTCTTGTTAATTATTGCTACTTGCGTATTTCCTACTTTGTCATTACTGTTATCGGCATTTCTGCCATTCGGTTGGTACTGTTGTATGCATATTTGCTGAGGATGAGATAAATATACGAAGGGTGTTGCCGTGTAATTGACTTGATATCAGAGTATATTCCTCATGTTATGAAAGTTATGAGGTGACTATTGTGGTTTATTGGCTTCACTCCAAAGAAAGGATTGGTTGAGATATTGGAAACTGTTGAATTGTGATCTCTTCTAGTACTCTGGTATTATTTTGTACATTCGTTTCGTGTACTCTATCATGTTATACTGTAGTATAGGTTTATTGCTAGATTTCGGTACAGATTTTTATTAGTGAGCATCGTTTTACTAAAAAACCTCGTCACTACTTCGACGAGGTTAGACAAACTACTTACTGGGTACATGGGGTCGGTTGTACTCATACTACACTTCTGCACCTTACGTGCAGATTTTTGGAGCGAAGCTGCTGGTGATGTCGGGAGATGACCCTAAAGATGTTCGTGCATTCCGGATATAGCTTCCACTTGTCCTTGGTAGCTTTAGATTTTGTTAATCTGTTTATGTAATTTTCAAACAGAACGTGTAATTATTTCTATCAGCTTTGTAAATCCCAAGTCTTACAAGCTCCTGATACGTACTACCAGTTCTTGTGTTAATTTGTAAAAGTTCAGATAATTCTTCACTATTCTCCTATAATTCTATTTGGATAGTACTGTCTGTTAGTTGGCTTACCTAGCGGGTTGAGTTAGATGCCATCACGACTAGTGATTTTTGGGTCGTGACAGGAACACTTAGTTCCAAGGTTTAAAGGTTAAGTTAAAATAGTAACCGGATGTGGACTTATTTGTAAATGACCTCGAATTTGAATTTTGATGATTCCAATAGCTCCGTATGGTGATTTTGGACTTAGGAGCATGTCTAGAAACTTATTTGGAGGTACGTAGTGGAATTAGGCTTGAAATGGCGAAATTCGAATTTTTTGGAAGTTTGACTGGGGGTTGACTTTTTTGATATAGGGGTCGGAATCTGATTCTAGAAATTTGAATAGGTCCGTTATGTCATTTATGACTTGTTTGCAAAATTTGAGGTCAATCGGACGTGATTTGATAGGTTTCGACGTTGTTTGTAGGATTTGTAAATTTCAAAGTTCATTAGGCTAGAATCCGGGTGCAATTTGTGTTTTTAATGTTATTTGATATGATTTGAGGCTTCGACTAAGTTCGTATGTTGTTTTAGGACTTGTTGGTGTATTTGGTTGAGGTTCTGGGGGCCTCAGGTGTGTTTCGGATGGCTAACAGATCAATTTTGGACTTTGCATTCCAGCTGAAGAATGCTGGTTTTTCTGTCACTGGTTTCCTTTTATGCGATCGTGTGAGAAGGTCCACGATCACATAGGTTTGTTTGGGCAGATGTGAGATTGTTCTATGCGATCGTGTGAAGGCAACCACGATCGCGTGGTTCTGGATAGACTGTGCTTCGCGTACGTGTGGCTAAAGTCGCGTTCGCATAGAATAAATAAGGCAGTCGGGTGCCACGCGCTTAATTCTTCGCGATCGCATGGGCAAGTCAGCGATCGCATAGGCCTTAGAGTGCTGTGATTCACGATCGCATGAGTGAACCTGCGATCACGTAGGGTAAAACTTTTGGGGTAGTTTGGTTGTTCTTCGCGATCACATAGAGGAGTCTGCGATCGCATAAGGTGAATTCTAGGCAGTCGAGTTTGTGCTTCGCGAATGCGAAGCACCTTCCGCGTTTGCGATGAAGGCATATCTGGGCAGAATTAAAAGTCCCAAAACTGGGGTTTTGAGTTCATAACACAAAATTAAATTGGGAGCTCGGTAGAAGGAGATTTTTGGAGAGATTCTTGTGTGGGTGTTTGGGGTAAGTGATTCTTATCCAGTTTTGGTTAATTCCCATGATTATGCCTTTGAATCCATCATTTAATAGGTGAATTAAGTTGAAAATTTTAGAATACCCTCTCGGTTTAATTTGAAGGTTTGAGGGTCGAGTTAAAGTTAGATTTTGGTAAAATTGGTATGGTTAGACTCGTGGTTGAATGGGCTTTCAGATTTTGTAACTTTCATCGGGTTTCGAAATATGGGCCCCACGGGTGATTTTTGAGTTAAATTTTGGATTTCTATGGAACATTTGTATTTTCATATGGAATTAATTTCAATAATTTTTATTGACTGAATCGGATTCTTTGTGACTAGATTCGAGGCATTTGGAAGCCAATTCACGAGCCAATGACATTGCAGAATAAAGAATTACACGGTTTGAGGTAAGTAACAGTTCTAAATTTGGTACTGAGTGTATGAAACCCCAGATTATGTGTTATGCGATTAGTTTTGAGGTGACGCACATGAGAGATGATGGGCGTGTGGGCGTACACTGTAGGAATTGTGATTGGATCAAATTCCTTGGAACTGTGTAGTTGAATAATCTGTTGATACCAGTACATTCTCTATGTGTTAGAGAAAATTGATCTGAGACTCGTACTAAAAATCATGCTTAGACATATGCTGATATTATTGGTACCCAATGGGGTCATTTCTGTGGTAGAATTATATGTTCAAATTGTAATTTCACACTCAGTCATGTTTATTCATTTCATATCATATCTCAGTCTCTATTGCTATTTATTAATACATCACATTATCATTTTTTGGCTGATTATCATGATTTTTGAGAACCCGAGAGACTGGAGAGGTTGATGACTAAGTGAGGCCGAGGGCCTAATTGTGAGGATATTTATGGATCGGGTTGCACGCCACAGCATGTTTCATTGATTTATGCCATGATTGGCTTGATATGGCGCTTAGGCTAAAGGAGCCCCTCCGGAGTCTGTACACACCCCCAGTGAATGCAGGTACCTACTGAGTGCTAGTGCCGAGTGATGCGTGATGCGTGATGAGTGACTGTGAGGAAAGAGTGAATAGGAGGACTGGGTGACTGTTACTCTGAGAGGATGCATTGATTTCATTATTTGCTGCATTTCAGTTGTCATATATCACTATTTTGGAAATTTCGGAAAAACATTATTTTATGTTTTAGTCAAATTTGATATGAAATTTCATTGAAATTTTAAATGTTGAACTCGAGAGCATGCCTACCCTTTTATGTTAGAAGGTACTGTATTTGGGCTTAGCTGAGAAGCTCGTCACTACTTTCAGTTCCTTATTTATTATTGTTACTTATTGAGTTGGTTGTACTCATACTACACCCTGCACTTTGTGTGCAGATCCAGGTGATCCTGGACACAGTGGGTGTTGATTCTTTCACACAGTTGATTTTTCGTAGATCCAGGTGATCCCGGACATAGCTGCCATATTTCGCAGACCTTGTCTCTCCTTCCCTATCCTATTGTTTATTGTATTTGATCTCAGATCATTATAGACCATGTTTTTTTCCAGAGTTGTAATGTATAAATGCTCATATACTCAGTGACACCGGGTTTTGGGAGTGTTTGTATCAGTATTTGTGAGATTTTTGGATTGTGTTTAAACATTATATTTTCAATCTTAAAGGAAATCGTGGGTTATTGATGGTGTCGGTTTGCCTAGTATTGAGATAAGCACCATCACAACAGGTTAGGATTTTGGGTCGTAACAATTAATTAACTTAATTCTCACGGAGTGTTATTAATTGGTTATTTCTTAGTGAGCAAAATATAATTGTATTAGATATAAGCAATTATTATTTAAAGAAATAAATGTAGAAATTGAGATTTCATATAGTAATATTATCAAGTGAATTCAATGATTCCAAACTCTTTTTTAAATTATAAATCTTCTAAAAGTTATTTGTTTTGTTTAAGTAATTAACAAGTTTTAAACCTCACTTACTTTTCATCTATTTGATTCTCTCAAATACTAGTTACAATATTACAAGTCTGTAGCATAGATTATTCAGTCCCCAATCTATGTGGGACGATATCTTAAACTGTACTAGAATTTGACAGAGTACGAGCTGGAAATTCCAATACACATTGGACTCGTTAGTTGATTTCTATTTTCTGAGGTGGGTAAAAGAAAGATATTTGGGTAAGTGTTTTCTTCGGATCCTTAAATGTCTTGTCATGTTTGTTTGTCTTTCGACAAAAGTTATGTCGTTGGGTGCATGACCCATAGACATCAGGGTGGCTTTCCTAGTTGTGTGTCGGTACCAAGGACCGGCTCACCTAAGGTTTATGCAGTATGACCTATTTTACTAGAGTAGAGCGCTTCCTACTTTTGAATTGGACTGAAGGTTGCGAGAAGTTATGTCAGTTGACCTGACAAAGCCAATCCCTGAAACTAGAAAGTTTTGAAAACAAGGTTCGGAGGGGTGTAAAAGACAACCCTCGCATGCCATTGTGCGTGATAATGTATGGCCAAGACTCAATTGGAAGAAATGTGATGACAGTATTTATAAAGCAATAACAGACAAAGGTGTAGCAATAATAAGCATGATAATCATAAAGAGCAAATAATTATAAAGAGCAAATAAAGCATGTTAGCATGTAATTGTAATTTCAACTATAATCAAAGCAAGGTATAAATGAATCTAGAGGCCAAATTAGTCTAAGTCTGCCAAGGTCAGAACCTAAGTGGGGTTTCCCCAGCAAAGACGCCATGTTGTTGCACCCTATTTAATTACTAAGTTATATTCCTTACATGTCTGCGAATCGGTGAGATTATGGATAAGGGTTCTTGTTCTTCTAAGGGGAAGGTGTTAAGCACCCCTTAAAATCTACATGAGGTAGCTCCATAAGACTTAGACTAATTGTAACGACCCGGCCAGTCATTTTGAGTGTATTAGCCCCGATCCCCGATTTATTGCTTCTCCCATATCTATTTCTGCTATTGTGACTTGCCGGGAGGTTTCGTTTTGGTTTTTGGAGCGTTTTGGGACACTTAGTCCCTAAATGGAGGTTTAAGTCTCAGGATTTTGACCATAGTCGAAACTGTGTGAAGACGACTCCGAAATAGAGTTCCGTTGGTTCCGTTAGCTCCATTCGGTGATTTTGGACTTAAGAGCATGTCCGGACTGTGAATTCGAGGTCTGTAGCTAATTTAGGCTTGAAATGGCGAAAGTCAAATTTTTGAGAAGTTTGACCGGGGGTTGTCTTTTTGATATCGGGGTCAGATTTCAATTGCGGAAGTTGGAGTAGGTCCGTAATGTTGAATATGACTTATGTGCAAAATTTGAGGTCAATAGGACGTGGTTTGTTAGGTTTCAGTGTCGTTTGTGAAATTTGAAACTTTAGAAGTTCTTTAGGCTTGAATCTGGGTGTAATTGCTGTTTTGATGTTGTTTTGAGTGATTCAAAGGCTCGACTAAGTTCGTATGATGTTTTGGGATGTGTTGGTATGTTTGGTTGAGGTCTCGGGGGCCTTGGGTGAGTTTCCGCTGGTTAACAGATCATTTTTGGACTTGTCTTGATAGCTGAAGTCTGGTTGCAGCAGGTTCTGGTTTCCTTGCACGCGATCGCAGGGATTCATTCGCGATTGCGTAAGCTTATTTAGGGCTTAGGTGAGTTTATTCTACGCGATCGCAGAGTTAGGAATGCGATCGCGTATGTGTGCGAAGTTGCTCTTCGCGAACGCGTGGCTAAGGTCGCGTTCGCGTAGAAGGATTTGAGCAGGAGGGGAGGTGTGGCCAATGTTATACGCGATCGCGTGAGGCAGGATTCAATCGCGTTGGTATGAGAGGCAGTGATCCACGATTGCGTGGGTGATTCCGCGATCTCGTAGGGTAAAAATCCTGGGGCAATGAAGTTGTTCTTCACGATCGTGAGGCTATTTCCGCGATCGCGATTAAGGAAATGTCTGGCCAGTATTAAAGTTTCCAAAAATGGGTGTTTTGCCATTTTATCAAAAACTTGAGTTGGGAGCACGGAATTGGGCAATTCTATAAGGGATTTTCGTGGAGTTGATTGGGGTACGTGATTCTTACTTGGTTTTGGTTAAATCCCATGATTTCATCTTTAATTTTATCATCTAATTTGTGATTTGGGGTGAGAAATTGGGAAAAAGAGGGAGAACTCTTGAGTTGGGATTTTGAGATATCGAATGGGATTTTGTTATCGGATTTGAGTAAATTTGGTATGGTTAGACTCGTGAGTGAATGGGCTTTCGGGTTTTGTGACTTTTGTCAGATTTTGATACATGGGCCCGGGATCCGGGTTCGGGCCAATTTCGGATTTTTCCCTATAATTTAGTACTTTTCTTGTGGAATTGATCCCTTTAGCCTATATTGATTGTATTGTTCTACTTGTGGCTAGATCCGGGACGTTTGGAGACCGATTTTTGAGGTAAAGGCATTTCGGAGTATAGATTTGCTCTGTTTGAGGTAAGTAACAGTCTTAAATCTGATTTTGAGGGTATGAAACCCCGAGAATTAGTATAATGCGATATTTGGTGGTGACGCACATGCTAGGTGACAGGCGTGCGAGCGTGCACCGTGAGGGATTGTGACTTGGTCCGTCCCGTAAGACTGTAAAGTCGAATAACCATTGTTATTACTTGTTTTTCCTTGCCTTTGAGTAATTGACTGCCGTTCATATTAGAGACTATGCTTAGGCCATATGATATCACTGTTGGGACCTGTAGCGGTCGTATACTTGTTGAATTGACTGCTAATTGCTATCTTGTACTCAGTCACAGTCTTATTGTGTGTTATATCTCTGTTTCCTCTCATTTCTTGTTGATAATTATTGTATTCTCTATTTGGTCTAGTTATTATGATATTCTGTGAACCCGAGGTGCTGGAGAGGTTAGTGACTGAGATAGGGCCTGAGTGCCGAGCTACGAGCTGTGAGGTATATGGATCGGGTTGCACGCCACAACAAGCCTACGGGCTATATATATATTTGGATCGGGTTGCACGCCGCAACAATATTGGATCGGGTTGCATGCAACAATAATATTGGATCGGATTGCACGCCACAATAATATTGGGTCGGGTTGCATGCCACAACAATATTGGATCGGGCTGCGTGCCGCATCAATATAGCGCTTGGGCTGAAGGAGCCCCTCCAGAGTATGTACACCCCCAGTGAGCGCAGGTACCTATTGAGAGTGTGTATTGAGGGTTGAGAGCCGAGAGTATGAGCTGTTGAGATGAGTTGAGTGACTGCTGCCTTGAGAGGCTGTACTTGCTTTTATTTATTCATATCTGTTTTACTTGAGCTCTAACTGATTTGACTTATACCATCGGATTTGAAAGCATGTTCACTCTTTACTGAAAACTTTTGAAATGATCTGTATTATTATAGTTCGTCACTGCTTCTCAGCTCCTTATTTAATTTTGTTACTTGCTGAGTTGGTTGTACTCATGCTACACCCTACACTTCATGTGCATATCAGGTATGTACGGTTCTGGCGTTTGCTGAGTTCGTACACGAGCTGATTATCGGAGACTTATGAGGTAGCTGTCGGCGTCCGCAGTCCTTGTTTCTCCTTTCTTATTATATTTTCTCTCTTTTATATGCATTTGGACCCGACTGTAGTAGACTCTGTTTTTAGATTGGTTGTTAGATGCCCGTGACTTAGTGGCACCCTGATGTCGGGCTATGTTTTCCGCACTTATGTTTTAATTGGGCTTTACCCCGTTTTATGAAAAACACCGATTATTTTAAATGTCTTAATTCATTCTGTTAAATTTTGAAAGTGTTTTGGAAAGGTTAGCTTGCCTAGTACCACGATAGGCGTCATCACGACGTGTTAGGTTTTAGGTCATGATAAGTTGGTATCAGAGCCTAAGTTACATCGGTCTCACGAGTCATGAGCAGGTTTAGTAGAGTCTTGCAGATCGGTGCGGAGACATCTGTACTTATCTTCGATAGGCTGCTGAACCCTTAGGAAACTTCACATTCTTGAATTCTTGTCGTGCGAATCTGTTGATTCTAGTAACTAAACATCTGTTGTTTCAATCTCTCATAGATGGTGAGGACTTGTACTACCGAGCAGGATGGACAGCCACCAGTACCATCAGCCAGGGCCGCTAGAGGTCGAAGTCGCAGTCGAGGTCGCAGTAGAGGCTACGGTAGGGGCAGAGGTGCAGCCCGCACAGCAGCTGGGGCAGTACCTGCATATCCACCAGTCTCCCGAGATCAGGACCGGATTCCCGTTGTTGATGCACCAGCTCAGGCACCACCTGTGCCTATTATGATTCTAGGCCTTTAGAAGGTCTTAGCTCAGATTCTTACCATGTGTACCAGTCTTGCTCAGGCGGTCTCTGTTCCGGCCGGGGGAGGTGCTCAGACTCCCGCTGCCCGCACACCAGAGCAGGTGGTACAGGGATTCTAGACACTGGGGGCACCTCCGGCTCAGCCGATTGCAGCTGCTCAGGACTATGTGGTTCCTGCTATTCCTGAAGATGAGCAGTGTAGATTGGAGAGGTTTGGGAGACTCCAGCCTCCATATTTCAGTGGTGAAGAGGGAGAGAATATATAGGGTTTCTTGGATACGTGTCAGAGGATACTCCGTACAATAGGTATTCTGGAGACCAGTGGGGTCTCGTTAACTACCTTTAAGTTCTCTGGGGCTGCATTCAGTTGGTGGGAAGCTTACGAGAGGCTTAGGTCGGTCGGCGCAGCGCCCCTTACGTGGAAGCAGTTCTCCATTATCCTTTTGGAGAAGTTCATGCCTCAGCCCCGCAGAGAGGAGCTACGCAGTCAGTTTGAGCAGCTTCGTCATGGCGATATGTTTGTGATGCAGTATGAGATGCGATTCTCGGAGTTGGCGCGTCATGCTATCTGGTTGGTTTCCACAGACAGGGAGAGGATCATGAGGTTTATAGATGGCCTCACTTATCAGTTGCGATTGCTTATGACTAGAGAGAGAGTGTCTGGTGCTACTTTTGATGAGGTTGTCGACATTGCTCGTTAGATTGAGATGGTTCGCAGTCAGGAGAGGGTTAAGAGGGAGGCCAAGAGACCTCGTGGATAGGGAGGATTTAGCGGTGCTCCTTCCAGGGGTCAGTTCTAGCACAATAGAGGTCGTCCTTTCAGATATGCTTAGACTTCTTGTCTAGGTCACCGTGGTGCATTATCTGGCCATGATTCTCACAGTTATCAGCAGGGCCGTTCATCTCTTGATGCTCTCCCAGCGTAGAGTTCGTCCCGTACTCCATCAGGTCATGGTTTGCCTATGCCAGGTCCTTCTGCCAGCTATCCCGGTGCTAGGGGCTCCCTTCAGTACCCTGCACCAGCACCGGGGAGTTGTTTTGAGTATGGGGAGTTTGGTCACATGAGGAGAGAGTGTCCTCGTGTAGTGGGAGGTCTAGCTCCGTAGAGGAGCCAGCCTATGTCATCAGCACCATCCCCTCGACCACCTGCTCAGCCAGCCTGAGATGGAGCCCAGTCAGCTAGGGGTTGCCCGAGAGGGAGAGGCCGATCAGGGGGCAGTCATGCCCGTTTCTATGCTCAACCTGCCAGACCAGATGCTATTGCTTCGGATGCTATGATTACAGGTATTGTCTCAGTTTGCCATAGAGATGCCTCTGTATTATTTGACCCTGGTTCCACTTATTCATATGTGTCCTCGTATTTCGCACATTATCTGGATATGCCCCGTGAGTCTCTAGTTTCATCTGTTCATGTATCAACTCCTATGGGGGATACTATTATTGTGGACCATGTATATCGATCATGTGTGGTGACCATTGGGGGTCTGCAGACCAGAGTAGATCTTTTGCTGCTCAGTATGGTCAATTTCGATGTGATATTGGATATGGATTTGTTGTCCCCATGTCATGATGTTCTAGATTTTCAGGCTAAGACTGTGACGTTGGCGAGCAGAGTTTGCCGAGAGTTGAGTGGAGCGGTTCTATAGACTATGTTCCCAGTAGAGTGATTTCATACTTGAAGGCTCAACGGATGGTTGAGAAGGGTTGTCTAACTTATCTAGCCTTTGTGAGGGATGTTAGTGCAGAGGCCCTTTCTATTGATTCTGTTCCGGTGGTGCGAGATTCCCCGGATGTGTTTCCTGTACACTTGCCGGGTATGCCGCTCAATAGGGATATTGATTTCGGTATTGATTTGGTGCCGGGCACTCAACCCATTTCTATTCCATCGTACCGTATGGAACCGGCTGAGTTGAAGGAATTGAAGGAGCAGCTTCAAGTTTATTCGGCCTAGCGTGTCACCTTAGGGTGCACCAGTTCTATTTGTGAAGAAGAAGGATGGTACTATAAGAATGTTCATTGATTACAGACAGTTGAACAAGGTCAAAATCAAGAACACGTATCCTTTGCCGCGTATTGATGATTTGTTTGACCAGCTTCAGGGAGCGATGTTATTCTCCAAGATTGATTTGAGGTTAGGGTATCACCAGCTGAAGATTCGAGACTCAGACATTCTTGAGACATCTTTCAAGACCCGATATGGCCATTATGAGTTCCTTGTGATGTCTTTTGGGATGACTAACGCC
Source organism: Nicotiana tomentosiformis (assembly GCF_000390325.3). Taxonomy (NCBI): domain Eukaryota; kingdom Viridiplantae; phylum Streptophyta; class Magnoliopsida; order Solanales; family Solanaceae; genus Nicotiana; species Nicotiana tomentosiformis. Next base: position 69,139,362 of record NC_090817.1, read on the forward strand.
CCAGCAGCGTTCATGCATCTGATGAACAGTGTGTTTCAACCGTATATGGACTCGTTCGTCATTGTATTCATTGATGATATCCTAGTGTACTCTCGTAGCTAGGAGGAGCATGCCCAGCATCTGAGGATTATGTTACAGCGATTGAGGGGGGAGAAGATTTATGCAAAGTTCTCCAAGTGTAAGTTTTGGCTCAGTTCAGTGGCGTTCTTGGGACACGTGGTGTCCAGTGGGGTATTCAGGTGGATCTGAAAAAGATAGAGGCAATGCAGATCTGGCCCAGACCATCCTCAGCCATAGAGACTAGGAGCTTTCTTGGTTTGGCAGACTATTATCGTCATTTTGTGGAAGGTTTTTCATCTATTGCATTGCCCTTGACCAGATTGACCCCAAAGGGTGCCCCATTTAGGTGGTCGGATGAGTGCGAGGAGAGCGTCCAGAAGCTCAAGACTGCCTTGACCACGACTCCAGTTCTAGTTCTTCCATTAGCTTCTGGTTCCTACACGGTGTATTATGATGCCTCGCAGATCGGTATTCGATGTGTTCTGATGCAGGAGGGTAGAGTGATTGCTTATGCTTTGCACTAGTTGAAGACCCATGAGAAGAACTATCATGTCCACGACCTTGAGTTGGCAGCTATTGTTCACGCCTTGAAGATTTGGCGGCACTATTTGTACGGGGTCCATTGTGATATTTACACTGATTATCGGAGTTTGCAGCATCTGTTCAAATAGAAGGATCTTAACTTGCGTCTGTGGAGGTTGTTGGAGCTTCTTAAAGACTATGATATCACCGTTTTGTACCATCCCGGGAAGGCCAATGTGGTGGCCGATGCCTTGAGTCGCCAAATTGAGAGTTAGGGGAGTTTATCATATCTTTCAGCAGTAGAGAGACCCTTGGCATTGGATGTTCAAGCCTTAGCTAGATAGCTTGTCAGATTGGATATTTCGGAGCCGAGTCGGGTATTGGCATGTGTGGTCTCTAGGTCTTCTCTTTATGATAATATCAGGGAGCATCAGTATGATGACCCCCATCTGCTCGTCCTCCAGTACAGGTCTCGGCGAGATGATGCTAGAGATGTGACTATTGGTGATGATGGCGTGTTGAGGATGCAGGGCCGAATATGTGTGCCCAATGTAGATGGGTTTCGGGAGTTGATTCTTGAGGAGGCCCACAACTCGCGGTATTCCATTCATCCGGGTGCCGCGAAGATGTACCAGGATGTGAGGCAGTACTATTGGTGGAGGAGGATGAAGAAGGATATAGTTGGGTTTGTGGCACAGTGTCTCAACTGTCAGCAGGTTAAGTATGAGCATCAGAGACCGGGTGGCTTGATTCAAAGGTTAGAGATCCCATAGTAGAAGTGGGAGTAGATCACCATGGATTTCGTAGATAGGCTCCCACGGACTTTGAGGAAGTTTGATGCTATTTGGGTGATTGTGGATCGGCTGATCAAGTCCGTGCACTTCATTCCAGTTGGTACTACTTATTCTTCAGAGCGGTTGGCTGAGATTTACATCCGAGAGATTGTTCGCCTTCATGGTGTCCCAGTTTCCATCATTTCAGATAGAGGCACACAGTTTACATCGCAATTTTGGAGGGCCGTGCAGCGGGAGTTGGGTACTCAGATTGAGTTGAGCACAGCCTTTCACCCTCAGACGGACGGACAGTCTGAGCGCACTATCCAGATATTGGAGGTCATGTTGCGTGCTTATGCCATTGATTTTGGGGGTTCATGGGACCAGTTTCTGCCGCTCGCGGAGTTTGCATATAACAATAGTTATCAGTCGAGCATTTAGATGGCTCCGTACGAGACTTTATATGGGAGGCAGTGTAGATCTCTGGTGGGATGGTTTGAGCCGGGTGAGGCTAGGCTTTTGGGTATAGACTTGGTCCAAGATGCATTAGACAAGGTGAAATTGATTCAGGAGCGGTTTCGCACAACATAGTCTAGGCAGAAGAGCTATGCTGATAGGAAGGTCCGTGATGTGTCTTTCATGGTCGGGGAGAAAGTTCTGCTGAAGGTATCACCCATGAAGGGTGTTATGAGGTTTAGGAAGAGGGGCAAGTTGATCCCTCGATTCATTGGGCCTTTTGAGGTACTTCAGAGGATAGGGGAGGTGGCTTACAAGCTTGCCTTGCCACCTAGCTTGTCGAGACCGAGTGGGAGAGGTCAGCCTATGGAGGAGGCCACTTGGGAGACCGAGCGGGAGATGCGGATCAGTTATCCACACCTATTTGAGACTCCAGGTATGTTTCTAGACTAGTTCAAGGACGAACGATTATCTTAAGAGGGGGACGATGTAACGACTCGGCCGGTCGTTTTAAGTATATTAGCCCCGATCCCCTATTTACTACTTCTCCCATATTTATTTCAGCTATTGTGATTTGCCGAGAAGTTTTGTTTTGGTTTTTGGAGTGTTTTGGAACACTTAGTCCCTAAATGGAGGTTTAGGTCCCAAGATTTTGATCGTAGTCGGGGTCGGATTCCGATTCCGGAAGTTGAATTAGGTCTGTAATGTTGAATATGACCTGTGTGCAAAATTTGAGGTCAATCGGACGTGGTTTGGTAGGTTTCGGCGTCGTTTGTGAAATTTGAAACTTTATAAGTTCTTTAGGCTTGAATATGGGTGTAATTGCTGTTTTGATGTTGTTTTGAGTGAATTGAAGGCTCGACTAAGTTCGTATGATGTTTTGGGATGTTTTGGTATGTTTGGTTGAGGTCCCGAGGGCCTCGGGTGAGTTTCGGGTGGTTAACAGATCATTATTGGACTTGGCTTGATAGCTGAAATCTTGTTGAAGCAGGTTCTGGTTTCCTTGTACGCGATCGCAGGCATTCATTCGCGATCGCGTAAGCTTATTCGGGGCTGAGGTGAGTTTGTTCTACGCGATCACAGAGTTATAAACGTGATCGCGTATGTGTGCAAAGTTGTGCTTCGCGAACGCGTGGCTAGGGTCGCGTTCGCGTAGAAGGATTTGAGCAGGAGGGGAGGTGTGGCCAATGCTCTACGCGATCGCGTGAGGCAGGATGCGATCGCGTAGGTATGAGAGGCAGTGATCCGTGATCAATGGGTGATTTCGCGATCGTGTAATGGGGCAGCGAAGTTGTTCTTCGCGATCGCGAGGCTATTTCTGCGATCGCGATTAAGGAAATGTCTGGGCAGTATTAAAGTTTCCAAAAATGGGGGGTTTTGCCATTTTATCAAAAACTTGAGTTGGGAGCACGGAATTGGGCGATTCTTGAAGGGATTTTCGTGGAGTTGATTGGGGTAAGTGATTCTTACTTGGTTTTGGTTAAATCCCATGATTTCATCTTTAATTTTATCATTTAATTTGTGATTTAGGGTGAGAAAATGGGAAAAAGAGGGAGAATTCTTGAGTTGGGATTTTGAGGTTTTGAATGGGATTTTGTTATCGGGTTTGAGTAAATTTGGTATGGTTGGACTCGTGAGTGAATGGGATTTCGGGTTTTGTGACTTTTGTCAGATTTCGAGACGTGGGCCTGGGAGCCGGGTTCGGGCCAACTTCGTATTTTTGGCTATAATTTAGTACTTTTCTTATGGAATTGATCCCTTTAGCCTATATTGATTGTATTGTTCTACTTGTGTCTAGATTCGGGACGTTTGGAGATCGATTTGTGAGGAAAAGGCATTTCAAATTAGAGATTTGCTCGGTTTGAGGTAAGTAACAGTCTTAAATCTGGTTTTGAGGGTATGAAACCCTGAGAATTGGTATAATGTGATATTTGGAGGTGACGCACATGCTAGGTGACGGGCGTGCGAGCGTGCATCATGAGGGATTGTGACTTGGTCCGTCCAGTGAGACTGTAAAGTCAAATAGTCATTGCTATTACTTGTTTTTCCTTGTCTTTGAGCAATTGACTGCCTTTCATGTTAGAAACCATGCTTAGGCCATATGATATCATTGTTGGGACCCGCGGCGGTCGTATACTTGTTGAATTGACTGCTAATTGTTGTCTTGTATTCAGTCATAGTCTTATTGTGTGTTATATCTCTGTTTCCTCTCATTTTTTGTTGATACTTGTTGTATTCTCTATTTGGGCTGGTTATTATGATATTCTGTGAGCCCGAGGGGCTGGAGAGGTTAGTGACTGAGATAGGGCCTGAGTGCCGAGTTGCGAGCTCTGAGGTATATGGATCGGGTTGCATGCCACAACAAGCCTTTCGACTATATATATGGATTGGGTTGCACGCCGCAACAATATTAGATCGGGTTGCACACCGCAACAATATTGGATCGGGCTGCGTGCCGCAGTAATATAGCGTTTGGGCTGAAGGAGCCCCTCCGGAGTATGTTCACCCCCAGTGAGCGTAGGTACCTATTGAGAGTATTTATGGAGGGCTGAGAGCCGAGAGTATGAGCTGTTGAGATGAGTTGAGTGGCCGCTGCCTTTAGAGGCTGTACTTGCTTTTATTTATTGTCACACTTAGTTGCTATCTGATATTGTTGTGAAATTTCTAGAAGATTCATATCTGTTTTACTTGAGCTCGAACTAATTTGACTTATACCACCGGATTTGAAAGCATGTTCACGCTTTACTGTAAACTTTTGAAATGATCTGTATTATTAGAGTTCGTCACTGCTTCTCAGTTCCTTATTTAATTTGGTTACTTGCTGAGTTGGTTGTACTCATGCTACACCCTGCACTTCATGTGCAGATCCAGGTGTGTACGGTTCTGGGGTCGCTGAGTTCGTGCGCGAGCTGATTATCGGAGACTTACAAGATAGCTGTCGGCGTCCGCAGTCCATGTTTCTCCTTCTTATTATCTTTTCTCTCTTATATTGGCATTTGGCTCCGACTATAGTAGACTCTGTTTCTAGATTGGTTGTTAGATGCTCGTAAATTAGTGACACCCCGATGTCGGGCTATTTTTTCTTCACTTAAATGTCTTAATTCATTCTGTTAAATTTTGAAAGTGTTTTGGAAAGGTCGGCTTGCCTAGTACTACGATAGGCGCCATCACGATGGGTTAGGTTTTGGGTCGTGACACTAATCTTAAGGAATAAGTTATTTATACTATTCTTAATTACAACTAAGACATGGCTTACTATATATTGAAGGGAGTATATATGTAAGACTTAGCAGGGATGTGAGATTGTAAATGGTTATTGAAGAGAGCTCTAAAAGTGGTCTATATTTTAAGGCATGTAATTATTAAGTTATGAAAGTAATTAATTTAAAGAATAAATGCTTCTATAATTTTAAAAGATGTACATAAGAAAAGTGATTCTAAATATACCTTGGTTTTGAAAATTTTGAAGAATGCGAATCTTTGAAAATTCATTTGGGTGACCGTTCCTTATTGTTTTCATGAAAATCTGGTTTCATTCCTTATTAGCAAAGACCAGAGATTCTGTTTCTAATTCGAAAACGGGCTATTGTTTTTTATTAGAGCCTGGGCTTCAAAAATCTTTAAGAGAGGTGAGTGTATGAGATGAACAAGTTATAATTAGCGAAGCGAAGATTAATTACTAACTAATTCTCTTTAAGTCCTATATTAGTTATAGTTTGCCTATATTTCCTGTAATTTTAGAGCATGAAAATAAAGTACATAATCTAATATATGAGCGTTAAATACATAGTAATAAAACATGATAAAACGACAAAGGAAGTAAGCAAACAAAAAGCAGTAAACTAAGCTATGGAAATAATGAGCAGTAACGAAAGAAGTAAGGGAGAGAGGACTGGACTCTGATGGTTGGCCCCCAATAAGATAGGCCCAGCAATTGAGCGACGAGGCGATGGCGGATTGGACTCTTCAGAAAATGCAGTGAAACTGGTTTGGGCCTGAGTTCCTTAGGAACTCAGCAGGCCCAAATGAATACATGGCAAAAAAAAAACGAAAATCATTAGAACCATATCCCACATTCCCAACATATTAAAAATATATATGAGATGTATATGGACAGCCAATTGGAACAAGAAAATAATCAATACTGTGGGAAATTATATTAATGTGGTGGTTCTACTTAGAAAATAATTCACATTGAAAACCTTTCATTGTCATTAAACATTAAAGCCCCAAAGAACTAAATGTGTCAATGAATTAAGGGCTAAGAAAGAAGTTCCACTCAAGGTCGATGCTTCTTTTGAATCCCCCGAAACTTCAAATTTCAAGGGATTCAAGGCCCAGGGCAATGTTTGTACCGGAGAGAGCAGCCCAACCTAGAGTCAAACTCCACTCCCAAATACCATTAAACACTAACAACATGTTTTCCTTACGGGTTTAAATGCCAACGAGGCCCTTTTAATGTAAACTAAACGATATAGCATTACATACCACAAAAATATACTTTCCCTCCTAAAATAAGAACAAAAAGTCTACATTGGATACCAATCAAACATATACCAAATGAATAGATCTGACTTTAAAAACATATAGGTGAGGAGCAGAAGCATCATAAGCATATTACAAAGGTCTGAACATTATAGCAGAACAATATTCCCTGGAAAAGGAAAAGTTATACAACAACAACTCAATAGATAGAAAGGTTATCAAAGATATCTAGGACATGATCAACTTTCTCAATAGGTCTACAACTTTATAGACTAAAACATGGAATCCCTAAGGATTTATATAGAATCATATTCCTAATAGTGTTAGCTTCAAACAAATCATCATGTTCAGATAGCATCAGCAAAGATCCTTATGAAATTTTAGGGGGGAAAAATTGGTTTTAAAATTAACAGTAGAGAAAGGACTGAAGTGGTTCTGTACAAGGTATGAAATTAGGAATTAAACAGGAACATGCAATATTCAGTAAGCTACTTGAACACTTCAAATACAGTAATGATTTTATGTATACATGTAACGACCCGACTGGTCGTTTTGAGAAATTGCATCTGGTTCGGCAATTTGAGTTCATGAGTAGCTTCACCTAATGTATTATTACTCGCATGTATCATCGGATCGAGGTTTTTAGTGGTTCGTAAATGATTTTAAGGAGTGACTCTCATTTGAGAAGCTCGATGTTGAAAGAATTGACCAAGATTTGACCTTTGAGTATTTGACCTCGGATCAGAGTTTTGATGGTTCCGTAGGTCTGGATGATATTTGTGGACTTCGGCATATGCCCGTATTTGCATTTGGATGTTTCTAGAGGGTTTCAACATCATTTGGCAGAAGTTGGCAATTTAAAGGTTTGGAATTTTTCTAGATTTGACCATGGTTTGAATTAAAGGCTATCGGGTTCGGATTTTGTTTTCGAATCATAGAATAGGTACATTTTGTCATATGGAACTATCCTGCAAACTTTGGCATCATTTGGAGTTGATTTGATATGGTTCGGACGCGTGGTTGTGATTTTAAAGGTTCCCTAAGTTCATGGCGATTTCCATGCGTTCTGGCGTTTGATTCATGATTCTAGAGGTTATTTTGATATTGTGATCATGCAAGCGAGTTCGTGTTATGTTTTTGGACTGGTGTGGGTATTTTGTTTGGAGCCTCGAGGGCTTGGGTGAGTTTCAAAATAAGTTTATATAATTTTTGAGTGCTGGTACTGGTTCCATCGTATTTGCAATGTTTTTGTCGCAAATGCGACTATTGCATTTGCGAAACTGGGCTGCTGGGGAAGAGTTCACATTTGCGAAGACATTTCTCGCGTTTGAGTGTGGGCTGTTCGCTTTTGCGAAGATTTCTGCCACTTTTGCGATGGCAGTTGTCTTTGCATTTGCGATATTTTGGTCGCAAATGTGACATTAGCAGAACACCTCCAGGTTCTCTATTGCGGGGTTCGCATTTGCGAACCCCATGTCGCAGAGAGACATCTGCAGCCTGCATATAGCTGAGTAATTCCCAGACTTAGCTTTATTTTGATATATTGGGAACCCTAGCCTCGATGGGAGGAGATCTTGTGGAAGGATTTTCCTACCAAACTACCGGGTAAGTAATTTTAATCAACTTTCAATTATATTTTGTGATTATACATTAGATTTAACATAAAATTCATGAGAATCTAAGGGAAAAATTTGGAGATTTTGTCAAAGTTTTGAAAAAAATGATATTTTGGGATTTGAGATTCGAATTGGATTCGAATTTGTAAACAAAGCACGTATTTGGAGTGCCATCTTCATCAACTATAATGGTGTAAGTGATTTATTCACATTATGAGTTAAATATATGGTTTTTATATAGATTCAAGCATGAAAATTGGTAGAAAATGTGAGATTTTGAAAGAAACCTAGAAATTGATATTTTTGTATTTTTACCACGAAATTGGACATGGAATTTGGAGTACATCATGTATTTGAGTTCGTGGTTTTATGGATAAAGTTTATCTTTGAACATTTTTGGAATCCGGGCATGTGAGCCCGAGGGTTAATTTTTATCGACTTTTTGAGAGGAGTTGGGAATTGTTTAAAATGATTAATTATGGGTATGAGAATATATTTTGATTGGTTTGAACAATTGTTTTAATTGTTTTGGATCGACGGGCATCGGTATGCAGTGGTTGAGAGGCTTTGGAGCCGGTTATGGAACTTCGTAGCAAGGTAAGTCTCATGTCTAACACTGTGAGGGGGAAACTACCCCTAGGCGATGTAATTGTTATGTGTTACTTATTGCGGGGGCTACGTATGCACAAGGTGACGAGACTCCATACGTAGCTAATTTCATGCTATTGTCCGGGTAGACTTAGGTTCACACCATGCTATAATTGTACTATAGGGGTAATTTTGCTCGTTTAATTCCTTTATTTCATCTTACGACTTGAGACCGGACTTGCGTAGAGTGATAGATTTGCTTTTGTAGAGATTTGACGAGCTTCATGACTAGCCATGGAATAATTGTTCTCCTTAAACGAATTTCTCTCACGTCATGTGTTTTCAATGAAAGGTTTTCCTTAAACTTTTATAACTTACACATCTACTCGTGAGTGGGGTCAATGACCCATTAAAGCTTCTCATTCTAATGGGATCGAGATGTTCGGCTTGTTAGGATTATGTACCACACTCTCATGGGAGCGGACAGTTCACCTCGACAGTAAAATAGATACTTCTATTTGGTTTTTGCCGTTCAACGCTCGGCAGTGCACAAATTATGATGGGATCGGGCCGTACGCCTCAGCATTTTTGTAAAATACTCTCATGGAATCGTGCGTAATAATCGATAAGAAGTCAATGTATCTATGAGTCTTCCCGATCTGAATCATAATGACTTATCTGGTGAGGTCCATCATATATTTATGCTCTGGTTGAGGAGGTGATTGATAATTGAGAGCTTGAGCCTATCATAGAGAGGATCGTATCATGTATTTACACTTGTTTATTTCATTTGTTTACTCTGCCCCATATTTGTTTACTTCTTATTATAACTGTCTTGTCGGACCACTAGTAAGTGTCGATGTCAACCCCTCGTCACTACTTCTCTGGGGTTAGGCTAGATACTTACTGGGTACGTATTGATTTACGTACTCATGCTACAGTTGCTGTACATTTTTGTGAAGGTACATATATGTCTGGTGGTCATTTGGGCGTAGAGACGCGGATGTTGCGAGGACTTACCGGGAGATGCATTTCATGTTATGATCCGCAGCCTGCAGAGTCTCCATCAGAGCTACTTATATTATCCTGTCTAATCTGTATTCCAGACAGATTTTGTATTTTATTACATTTCCTAATAGATGCTCATGCACTTGTGACACCGGGTTTTGGGGGTTCCTAAGGGTGGTTCATCATTGTAATTTGCATAAATATCATCATTTACCATGTAAGTTCTATTTCATACTATTTAATTAAATGAGAATTTTCATTTCAAAATACTAAAATGAGTAATTAGGTTAATCATTCACCATTGGCTTCCTGGCGGTGGTGTTAGGTTCCATCACGACCTTTAGTGGATTTTGGGTCGTGACAACTTGGTATCAGAGCATTAGGTTTACTTGGGTCTCACGAGTAATGAGCAAGTCTAGTAGAGTCTTGCGGATCGGTATAGAGACGTCTGTACTTATCTTCAAGAGGCTACAGGGCGGTTAGGAGCACCTCCCTTCTTGATTTCTCATCGTGCGATTTGATTCCTTCGAGTCTTATGTCCTATTTCCTTCCTATTCATTCTTGTACGGTGTTGAGCACTCGTGTCAATTGGGCATCGAAGAGTTGCAATGGTACTACAGACGTGGAGCAGGATGTTTCACTCAATGCATTCGAGCAAGTTATTATCGTCTTCTTGCGGAAGGATGTTCTCTCATTTCAGCTCAGTAGCTGTATTTTTTATGGGATCGAGGCTACAAGAAGATTGCTATGATGTTCAGACGTTTTTATCGCACAGTGTTGGTGTGATGGTAGGGTGTTTATTTATATATCGAGGCAGTGAATGACTTGAAAGGAGGATTTCTCAGCACATGATTTAGACGTTCAGAGTTTATTTCCAGCAAAGGAAAGGCAATCGGACTATGAATGTTCACGTTTGGGTTGATGGAGTAACGAGACTTGGTATTTTCGAGCGTGGTGGAATTTTCATTGGTGATGTGTTATCGTTGCCCTTATTTGAATGCATTAAGTTTGCCAGTGTTAAGGTCTTCTTCAATTTTTCCTTCGGGGTAGGGCATTGTGAAATGATGCCTGAGAAGCGGTTGTCGGGGATGGCGGTGTGTAGCGATTTCGGAAATCGAATTGGTATTTCTAATGTTGATGGCTCGGGAAAGATGATCTCCGAGGAGACTTAGAGTTGGAAGCAATACAAAGATGGATTTTGATCTGATGAAACATTTAGGTAGCAAAGAATGAGGAAGGACATATGGGAGGTTTCTTGCGGTGGTTGAATTACTAGCAGGTCAAAGTATAAAGAGCGGAAGTCGAGAAGTTACTTAAAGGAGGGGGTTTAACCAAAGTGGGAGAGTGGCAGAGTAGCATATAGGTTATGTGGTAGGGTAGCCACACGCCTTGAGGAAGGTTTAGAGCAATTTGGGAATTCATGGTGGACAGTGACTAGGTCCACGGATGTTATTTGGATGCAACATGACTTCGAGTTTGGAATGTATTGTTGTACTTTCAATTGATGTCAATGGGGAAGGAGGAATCTTGGTGGGTTCCAGGGTTATGTAATTGTAGCTTCAAGCTAAGTGAGGGAGCCCTACCATCCACGATTAGACTGCGTGGTTGTCTACTTATGCGGTTGCTGGTTATCGGTGTATTGGTGGGTTATTACGACTAAGGAAAGAAAACTTCAGTGGTGATTCGAGGAAAGGATTTGAGGAATGTTTGCTATATTTGGCCTTATCGATTTATGCTCAGGTTTTGGGAAGACTCAGAGTTTATGCTTTGTATAGATGTGATGTACAAGGAAAGTGATTCAGCCCGGTGCTTCTTGAGAGGGTGTTCATGCGCTAGCAGAGCCTTGGAGTTGATTATATTCAGGACCAAGTCAGAGTGGGTGACTCTCAACAATGGTCCTAGCGGATTCAAAATTTAAGTGCAGTGCTTAATGATTTGGTTAAGTATCGAGCTTTTGCAGTAGATTATGAGAGGGATTTGGAGTGTTCTATGTTATCATCGGTATTCAGTGCAGCATTGGAAGAATGGGAGAAAAGAACTTCAGATTCGTAGATAGATTATCGGAAGGGATGTACCAGTTGGAGATGCTATTGTGCGCATAAGGAGAATATGAGATGATTCATGAGTAATAAGACAATGTGGTCTCGTGATACAGGTCACTCGAGACGAGTGCAGGTTTGGTTCATTATATTTGAATGGAGCTATTATTATTTCTATGGCATGTCGAAAATAAATTGGAAGAAGTGGGGTTGGTTAGTAATGGTTGAATCAGTATGATCGTGGCAACGATCAGTTTCTTCAGCATGAAGTTATACATGTAGTTTGTGGTCTTACACTTGGGCTTGAGAGCCACCACAACTTGGTTGATTTGGGAGGTATTTGATTCAAATGGCTTTATTGTGTAAATGGATTCCGGAAGAGTTATGGAAGTCTAGATCACGACTTGAGGTTTGTATTTTTTGCGGTTTGAGAATTCAGTTGCGTGTTGCGTTGGTTCTTCTGAAATGAGCTAAGTGAAAAGTTTTCTAGCCAAGGAAGTGTTTACTTTACCAGTAGGTCAAGAGTTATGATGAGTTCTGGTAATCTCGTATAGCGGCATGATAGGTGCAGTGAGCAGCATGGGGACTGGAAGTTGAAGGTCACTGTTACGGTTCGGTGTTAATAAAATATTACGAGATCGATCGAATGAACATGAGTGAATTTAGATGTTCAGAGTAAGCTAATATTTTCTTTAGTGTCACCTGAGACTAGTGTTCTGTGGAAGAGTTTTTGTGTATTGACTTGCGGATTTTTGATTCATTTTACAGAATTGAACGGTTGGTGGTATGGATGTGCGGACCTTACTACCTGAGCGGAAGGCTGTGGGAGCTTACCCCACGGGGGATTTGTATAAGTGTCACATGTTGGTCACTTGATTGTTACAGATTGAAACCATGTATGGAGGTTATGGTAATATCTCAAATGCGAGAGTTGATGCCTGCGAGGCGTTCTATTTCTTGGGTGTGGACCGTGTGAGTTTGTTCCGAATTCGACGACTATTCTTATGTGTCATGAATAGGTCATTGTGGGTCCTTGATAGGTCTAAATCTAGATGTTTGCTCTACATCAGGCCGAGTGGATTCATTCAGCATCGCATTTCTTATGGAGGAGTCTTTGGACATTGGATGTTATTTCTGTCATCAGCTTTTCCATGTAACCCTCTACTGTGCCATTTGGGTTGTGAGACGGCTTGATTATTCGCACGTGTGATGTGGTCCCGTATAGCTTGTGGTGTTATATTAGAAGGATGGCTCTCGAGATACAGGTCATTCATCACACCTTAGTTGTGCTTGGGTTTTGTAGCATATGGCGATATCCGTCTCCCCAGTGTTATACTTTTGCACTTGGTGTGCTCGTGGTCAATATTCGGGTATTTCGTAGGTTTAAGCATTTTGGCTTGATGGGTACTTCATTACTTATTGTCATGTGTGGATCGGGTGGCACACTGCCACAGGTATATTGTTTGGATCGGGTTGCACACCGCAACGGTATTATGTTTGGGTTGGGTTGCACGATGCAACGGTATCATGTGTGGATCAGGTTGCACGCCGCAACAATGAGATGTTGAGTGCGGTTCCATATATTTATTCTTGTGTATTTTGTTTTCCATTCTCTGAGAAGGGTTCATAGCATCTATTCGACCGTCTATTTTGTTGCGCTCGCTAGGAAGTTCCTTTCTAGAGTTCATTTTTCCTTATGTATCACGTTCGAGTTGGTAGCTTCCCGGTGCATTTTTGGCGTCATATGAGATTTTGGGTAGTGTCTGAGACGACATATTGCCTGAGCAGCTTGTACTTGGTGAGACGAGGTTATTGGACCTGGGATCAGTGCAATCAGATTAATATAAGGTACATTAAAGAGAATATATCGTTGTTCCGTTCAAAATGAGGTAATGGCTCTTCTCAATAGGAGAGACCCCGTAATTTATGGTTTGGGCAGGTGGCTATGAGTTCTTGCGCATCTCTTTCATCGTTGCAGTATTGTGAGGGTTGAGACCGGGTTTATATATGTGTTATGAGGTATACCACGGGCATAGGGTCAGTGAATTTGCAGTTATTGTGTTGTGGGGTATCAGCATGGGTGCTTGATCATGTGTTGGTTCAGTGTGTGTTGATTGACACGGTGCTCATAGGTTAGAATCGGGTATCAGGGAGAATTTCGGATGTTGGAATTTAGTTCTAAAGCTTGTTAGCTAAGGTAGCAGGAAGGATTTTTGGTTTGACTCAAGCAAAGGTGCTCACATGGGTTGTGGTGGCATAGGTAGGTGCACGAGGTGTTAAACAATGATTTTGGACAACTCCGGAGTAGCTTTTAGCACGTTCGAGGATGAACATATGTTTAAGTGGGAGAGAACATAACGACCCGACCGGTCATTTTCAACTCTAGCGCATCATTCAGCGGTTTGAGTCCTTGAGTAGCTTCACTTCAGGTATTATGACATACACGTGTGGTCGGAATTGAATTTCGAGAAGTTCGGAGTTGATTCGGAAGGAAAATTCTCATTTCGGAAGCTTAAGTTGGAAGGATTGACTAAGATTCGACTTTTGAGGAAACGACCTCAAAATCGGGATTTGAAAGTTCCAACAGGTACGTATGATGATTTTGGACTTGGGCGTATGTCCGGATCGGGTTTTGGATGACCCGGGAGCGTTTTAGCGCTTATTGTGGAAAGTTGGCATTTTGGAAGAGTTTCATAAATTTGGGTTGAAGTGTATTTTAATGTTATCGATGTCCGTTTGCGATTCTGGGCCTGGGAATAGCTCTGTATGGAGATTCTGGTTTTAGGGGCGCGTCCGGATGTTGATTTGGAGGTCTGTAAGTCATTTCGGCGTCAATTGGCGAAAGTTGGAATTTTAGATGATTTTGAGAAGTTTGACCGGGAGTGGACTTTTTGATATCAGGGTAGAATTTTGATTCTGGAAGTGGAAGCAGGTCCGTAATGTCGATTATGACTTGTGTGCAAAATTTGAGGTCAATCGGACTTGATTTGATATATTTCGGCACAAGATATAGAATTTGGGAATTTGGAAATTTTTAAGTTTGATTCGAGGCGCGATTCATGATTTTATGTTGTTTGACGTAATTTATGGCTTCCACTAAGTTCGTATTATATTTTGGGACGTGTTGGTATATTTGGTTAAGGTCCCGAGGGCCTCGGGTGGATTCCAGTGGTCAACAGATCGAGTTTGGACTTGGAAGAAAGGCCGAAGCAGTTGTCTTCTGGTGTAACCGCACCTGCGAGGTTTTGGCCACAGGTGCGGAGCCGCAGAAGCGGCCAAGAGGGATGCAGATACGGATTTTGTTGCGCACTGCTGAGACCGCAGATGCAGCAATCTCGCCGCAGAAGCGGGACAACACCTGGGGAGTTAGAAGCGCAGAAGCGTGGGCGCAGATGCGCATGAGGGACGCAGAAGCAACTAGCGACCTTGGCTTGGTTTCTCGCAGGTGCGAGACTTGGAGCCCCAGAAGCGGCTGTCGCAGAAGAGACCTTCTCACCGCAGAAGCGAAATTTGTTTTGGGCAGTGAGACTTCTTTAAAACGGTGTTTGGCCCATTTTCATCTCATTTTGTCCATGGGAGTCGATTTTGGAGCACTTTTGGAGTGCCACCCTCATCAACTATAATGGGGTAAGTGATTTCTTCACATTTAAATACATGGTTTTTATGTGGATTCAAGCATGAAAATTTGTAGAAAATGTGAGATTTTGAAAAAAACCTAGAAATTGGTATTTTGGATTTTAACATGAAATTGGACATGGAATTTGGAATAAATCATATATTTGAGTTCGTGGTGTTATGGGTAAAGTTTAGCTTCGAAAATATTTGGAATCCGGGTACGTGGGCCCGAGGGTTAATTTTTATCGACTTTTCAAGCGGAGTTGGGAATTGTTTAAAATGATTAATTATGGGTATGAGAATATATTTTGATTGGTTTGCACAATTGTTTGAATAGTTTTGGATCGATGAGCATCGGTATGCAGTGGTTAAGAGGCTTCGAAGCCAGTTATGAAACTTTGGAGCAAGGTAAGTCTCATGTCTAACTCTGTGAGGGGGAAACTACCCCTACGCGATGTAATTGTTATGTGTTACTTATTGTGGGGGTTACATACGCACAAGGGGACGAGAGTCGGTACGTAGCCAATTTCATGCTATTGTCTGGGTAGACTTAGGTTCACACTATGCTATAATTGTACTATATGGGTTAATTTGCTCATTTAATTCTTTTAGTTTGTCTTACGACTTGAGACCAGACTTGCGTAGAGTGATTGACTTGCATTTGTAGATATTTGATGGGCTTCATGACTAGCCGTGGAATAATTGTACTCCTTATACGAATTTCTCCCGCGTCATGTGTTTTCAATGAAGGTTTTCCTTAAAGATTTATAACTCACACGTCTACTCGTGAGTGGGGTCAATTACCCATTAAAGCTTCTTATTCTAATGGGATCGGGTTGTTCGCCTCGGCAGGATTATGTACCACACTCTCATACTAGCGGGTTGTTCGCCTCGGCAGTATAATAGATGCTTCTATGGTTCGTGTCGTTCCACCCTCGGCAGTGCACAGATTATGATGGGATCGGGCCGTATGCCTCGGCATTTCTGTAGAATACTCTCATTGAATCGTGCGTAATAATTGACAAGAAGTCAGTATATCTATGAGTCTTCCCAATCTGAATCATGAAGACCTATCTGGTGAGGTCCATTATATATTTATGCTCCGGTTGAGGAGGTGATTGCTAATTGAGAGCTTGAGCCTATCGTAAAGAGGAGGATCGTATCATGTATTTACACTTCTTTGTTTCGTTTGTTTACTCTTCCCCATATCTGTTTACTTATTATTATAAATCTCTTATTGGACCACTAGTAAGTGTCGATGTCTACCCCTTATCACTACTTCTCTAGGGTTAGGCTAGATACTTACTGGCTATGCGTTGATTTACGTACCCATGCTATACTTGGGCGCAGAGACGCGGATGTTGTGGGGACTTACCGTGAGCTGCATTTCATGTTACGATCCGCAACCTGCAGAGTCTCCATCAGAGCTACTTATATTATCCTGTCTAATTGGTATTCCAGATAGATGTTATATTTTATTACATTTCCTAATAGATGCTCATACACTTGTGACATCGGGTTTTGGGGGTTCCTAAGGGTGATTCATCATTGTAATTCGTGTAAATATCATCATTTATCATGTAAGTTCTATTTCATACTATTTAATTAAATGAGACTTTTCATTTCAAAATATTAAAATGAGTAATTAGGTTAATCATTCATAGTTGGCTGTCGGACGGCAGTGTTAGGCGCCATCACGATCTTAAGTGGATTTTGAGTCATGACACAAGTGCTATAATAAGCCAGATCCAGGGATAAATCAATACACATGTTATGGCGTACAGCCCGATCCCATATTGTCACTCTCAATTAGGCCCTCGGCCTCACTCAATCATCAATCTCTCCAATCTCTCTCTCTCTCGGGCTCACATTGTCATGAAACTAGCCCAAAATGATAATATGACATAGTAATAAATAGTAATAGTGACGGAGAAATGATATGGAATGAATAAATATGACTGAGTATGAAATATCAATGTAATCAATAAGTCAACAGTAAGGAAACGACCATTATGGGTCTCAACAGTACCAGCAATAGCCTAAACATGATTTCTAGCATGATTGACAGCTCAATTACTTTATCACATGATGAAAATATGGATATCAACAAGAAAAATCCACTGTACAGTTTCATGGAAATGCCCAGGTCACAGTCCGTATGGTGCATGCCCACACACCCGTCACTTGGCATGTGTGTCACCTCAACACCAATCGTATAACACTTAACTCGGGGTTCCGAACCCTCAAAGCTAAGTTTAGAAGTGTTACTTACCTCATTACGATCAAATCTCTACTCCAACACACCCTTGCCTTGCGAAACAGCCTCTGAATGCCTCTAATCTATCCATAAACAATTCGATATAATCAATATGGCTAAAGGATTCAATTCCAGAAGAAAATGTTAAGTTATTAATCAAAAGTCAAAAATTGACTCAAAAGCCGCCCCCCGGGCCCACATCTCGAAATTCGATAAGCGTCATAAAACACGAAAGCCCATTCAACCCCGAGTCTAACCATACCAAATTTATTAAAATCCGACACGAAATTGTCACCCAAATCCCAAATCAAACTATCCAAATCCCTAATCTCGAACTCCCAATTTACACCTTAAATACACACCAACTAGTTGGGAAAATCAATGGGAAAGCAAGATTATTGATTAAAAATGAGCGCAAGGGACTTACCTCAAGAATCCTCTTGAAAACCCTCTCAAGAATCGCCCAAACTCGTGCTTGAAATGTTTTGAAATGAAGCCAAAATCACGAACCCTTGTTTTAATAATCTGCCCAGCACTTTCGTTTCTGCGGCGTCGCAGAAGCGACATCATACACGCATATGCGGCTCAGTCCACTCCCGTGGCCCCTCACTCCACTTCTGCAGACTCGCTTCTGCGAGAGCCCAAACCGCCTCTGCGGACCACGGCCATCTGCCCAGTTCCACTTCTGTGGTCCCCTTGCCGCATCTACGGTCACGCAGATGCGGAACTCCCTATCGCACCTGCGCCTTTCGCTTCTGTGCACCTCTCACCGCACCTGTGGCTATGTAGGTGAGGAAAACTCCTCCTACATATGACCACCTGCACACTCTCCTCCAAACTCGCACCGCGTAAGCCAGCCTGCACACGCGAGCTCGCACCTGCAATCAAAGCTCCGCAGGTGCACTTACACCAGTAGAGGTCCAACTTCAGCAATCACTCAACTTCAATTTTTGATCTGTTAACCATCCAGAATCAACCCGAGGCCCCCGGGACCTCAACCAAACATACCAACAAATCCTAAAACCTCATACAAACTTAGTCGATCCCTCAAATCACATCAAACTACTTCAAAAAACATGAATCGCACCCCAATTTAAGCCTAGTGAAACTAAGGAAATCCAACTTCTACGAACGACGCCGAAACCTATCAAAACACGTCTGATTTACCCCAAATTTCGCACACAAGACATTACGAACTTATTCTAAATTCCGAAATTGGAATTCGACCCCGATATCCAAAAGTCCACTCCTAGTCAAACTTTCAAAAAATCCAACTTTCGTTATTTCAAGCCTAATCCCACTACGGTTCTCCAAATGACAATCTGGACATGCTCCTAAGTCCAAAATCTCCCAAAGGAGCTAACCGAGCCATCAAAACTCCACTCCGGAGTCGTTTACTCATAGATCAAAATCCGGTCAATCATTTCAACTTAAGCTTTTAACCTTGAGACTAAGTTTTCATTTTATTCTGAATTCACTCCGGACCCGAACTGACTACCCCAGTAAGTCACATAACAACTATAAAGTACCACATGAGTAGTAAATGGGGGAAACGGGGCTATAACTCTCAAAATGACTGACCGGTCATTACATCCTCCCCCTCTTAAACAAACGTTCGTCCTCGAACGTGTCTAGAAACGTACTTGGAGTCTCAAATAGGTGTGGATATCTACTCCGCATCTCCCGCTCGGTCTCCCATGTAGCCTCCTCAACTAGCTGACCTCTCCACTACACTTTTAATGAATCTATGTTCTTTGACCTCAACGTTCGAACCTGCCGATCCAAAATGGCGCCACCGGCTCCACATCATAAGTCAAATCACCATCCAACTGGACAGTGCTGAAATCCAAAACATGAGACGGATCGCCGACATACTTTTGGAGCATAGAAACATGAAACACTGGATGCACACTCGACAAACTAGGTGGAAAAGCAAGCTTGTAAGCCACCTCCCCAATCCTCTAAATTGCCTCAAACGACACAATGTACTGAGGGCTCAACTTTCCCTTCTTCCCGAACCTCATAACACCCTTCATAGGTGAACCCTTGAGCAGAACCTTCTCCCCAACCATGTAAGCAACATTACGGACCTTCCTGTCGGCATAGATCTACTGTCTAGACTGCGTACCACTGCTGAATCAATTTAACCTTGTCCAAATCATCCTGAACCAAGTCAGTACCCAATAGCCTAGCCTCACCCGGCTCAAACCAACCCACCGGAGATCTACATCATCTCCCATACAAATCCTCATACGGAGCCATCTGAATGCTCGACTGGTAGTTATTGTAGGCAAACTCCGCTAGTGGCAGAAACCGATCCCAAGAAGCCTCAAAATCAATGACACAAGCACGTAGCATGTCCTCCAATATCTGCATAGTGCGCTCGGGTTGTCTGTCTGTCTAAGGGTGAAATGTTGTGCTCAACTCAACCTGGGTGCCCAACTCTCACTGCACGGCTCTCCAAAATTGCAATGTAAATTGCAAGCCCCGATCTGAAATGATAGACACCGGTACACCGTGAAGGCGAACAATCTCACGGATGTAAATCTCAGCCAACCACTCCGAAGAATAAGTAATCCTACCTGGAATGAAGTGCGTGGATTTGGTCAGTCGATCCACAATCACCCAAATAGCACAAACTTCCTCGAAGTTTGCAAGATCCCAACTACAAAATCCATTGTGATCCGCTCCCATTTCCACTTTGGAATCTTTAACCTCTGAAGCAATCTGCCTGATCTCTGATGCTCATACTTTACATGCTGACAGTTGAGGCACCGAGCTACAAACCCCACTATATCCTTTTTCATTCGTCTCTACCAATAATGCTGCCTCAAGTCCTGATACATCTTCACAGCACCTGGATGAATAGAATACCGTGAATTGTGGGCCTCCTCAAGAATCAACTCACGTAGCCCATCCACATTAGGCACACAAATCTGACCATGCACCCTCAATACTCCAACATCCACAATAGTAACATCTCTGGCATCATAGTGCTAGACCGTGTCCTTAAGGACAAGCAAATGGGGATCATCATACTGGCGCTCTCTGATGCGATCATATAAGGAAGATCGAGAAACCATACAAGCTAGAACCTGACTGGGCTGCGAGATATCTAATCTGACGAACTAGTTGGCCAAGGCCTGAACATCAACTGCAAGAGGTCTCTCCCCAACAGGAATGAATGCAAGGCTACCCATACTCACCGCCTTTCTACTTAAGGCATCGGCCACCATATTGGCCTTCCCGGGATGATTCAAATTAGTCATATCATAGTCCTTTACTAGATCCAACCATCTCCGTTACCTCAAATTTAGATCCTTCTATTTGAACAAGTGTTGGAGACTCCGATGATCTGTAAAAAGCTCACAAGACACACCGTAGAGATAATGCCTCCAAATCTTCAATGCATGGACAATGGCAGCTAACTCAAAAGCATGGACATGGTAGTTTTTCTCATGAGGCTTTAACTGGCGTGAAGCATAAGCAATTACTCTACCCTCCTGCATCAAGAAACATCCAATACCGATTCGAGAAGCATCGCAATAGACTGTATAAGAACTAGAAGTTGAAGGTAGAAATAGAATTGGAGTTGTGGTCAAGGCGGTCTTGAGATTCTGAAAGATGTCCTCACATTCATCTGTCCACCTGAAAATAGCACCCTTTTAGTTTAATTTGGTCAAAGGCGATGCAATAGATGAGAAACCCTCCATGAAGCGACGATAATAACTGGCCAAGACGAGAAAGATCCGAATCTCCGTAACTGGCCAAGACGAGAAAGCTCCGAATCTCCGTAACTGGCCAACTCTGAACCGCCTATCTTCTTCAGATCCACCTGAATCCCCTCACTGGACATCACGTGCCCCAAGAACGCCACTGAACTAAGCAAAAATCCACATTTGGAGAACTTAGCATAAAGTTTCTCCTCCCTCAACCACTGCAATACAATCCTCAAATGTTTGGGCATGCTCTTCCTAGCTACAAGAGTACACCAGGATATCATCAATGAACACTATGACAAACGAGTCAAGATAAGGCTGAAATACACTATTCATCAGATGCATAAATGTTGCTAGGGCATTGGTTAGTCCAAAAGACATTATGAGGAACTCATAGTGACCATAACGGGTCCTGAATGTTGTCTTTAGAATATCCGAGTCCCTAATCTTCAATTGATGATACCCAGACCTCAATTCAATCTTAGAGAACACCCTCGCTCCCTAAAGCTAGTCAAATAGATCATCAATGCGCGGTAATGGATACTTGTTCTTGATTGTAACTTTGTTCAACTGCCTGTAATCAATGCACATCTGTATAGTACCATCCTTCTTCTTCACAAACAGAACCGGTTCACCCCAAGGTGACCCACTAGGCCTAATAAACCACTTATCAAGAAGTTCCTGAAGCTGCTCCATCAATTCCTTTAACTCAACTGGTGCCATATGATACAGTGTAATAGAAATGGGCTAAGTGACCGGCACCAAGTCAATACCAAAGTCAATATTCCTATTGGGTGGCATGCCCGACAGGTCTGCAGGAAACACATCCGGAAAATCTCGCACCACCGGAACATATTTAATAGAAGGAGTATCAGGACTTATATCCCTCACAAAGGCCAAATAAGATAAACAACCCTTCCCAACCATCCGCTGGGCCTTCAAATATGAAATCACTCTACTGGGAACATAGTCTAGAGAACCTCTCCACTTGATCCTTGGTAACCCCGGCATCGCTAGCGTCAAGGTCTTAGCATGACAATCTAGAATAGCATGACATGGAGACAACCAATCCATACCCAAGATCATGTCAAAATCAACCATACTAAGTAGCAAGAGATCAACTCTCGTCTCCAATCCCCCAATAATCACTATACATGACCGATATACTTGGTCCACAACAATGGTGTCGCCCACCATCGTAGATACATGAACATTTGAAACTAAGGACTCACGGGGCATATCCAAATAATGAGAAAAATATAATGATACATCCGAATAAGTAAAACCAGGGTCAAATAATACAGAGGCATCCATGTGGCATATTGAAACAATACCTGTAATCACTACGTCTGAAGCGACAATATCTTGTCTGGCAGGAATAACATATAATCGGGACTGACCGCTATCTGATCGACCTCCCCCTCTTGGGCGACCCCTAGATGACTGAGCCCCACCCCGAGCTGCCTGGGCGGGTGATGACCCAAATCTCCACAGTATCTCTGAATATGGCAGCAAGTACTGAGGCAGACCCCGAGAACCAGGATACCCGCTAGAAGCACCCAGTGCAGACGAACCCTGAACTGAAAGAGCATGGGACGAACTCTGATCTGGAAGGGCACTGAGAGATAACTGACCCTGATGTATACTGTATGAACCATTACTGGATGATGTACCACGGTGAGTTGGATGAGCCGTCTGAGCGTTCCTATAAGGACGACCCCTGCTGCGGCAGAACTGACCTCCAAAAGGAACACCGCTAAAACCACCCGAGCTATGAGGCCTCTTGGCCTCCCTCTCTCCGCGCTCCTGACAGTGGACCATCTCTATCTGTCGAGCAACATCGACCACCTCGTCGAAGGTAGCACCAGATACCCTCTCCCTAGTCATAAGCAACCGGAGCTGATACGTGAGGCCATCAATGAGCCTCCTTATCCTTTCCCTATCAGTGGGAACCAGCCAAACTGCGTGACGATCCAACTCAGGAAACCTCATCTCGTATTGCGTCACAGACATGCCCTACTGTAGTAAACGCTCAAACTATTTGCGCAGCTCCTCCCTACGAGACTACGGCCCGAACTTCTCCAAGAAGAGAATGGAGAAATCCTACCATGTAAGTGGTGTTGCACCGACCAGCCTGTGCCTCTCATAAGCCTCCCACAATCTGAAGGCAGCCCCAATGAACTGAAAATTAGTGAACGAGACTCCACTGGCCTCCAGAATACCCGCAGTGCGAAGAATTCGCTGGCACTTATCCAAGATGGAGGTTGAAGCCTCCCAATTCTCTCAAGTTACCTCTGCTCATCATAAGTCATAACGGGGACCACCAGGGCCAGAGAAGTGGCTAGTGCAGCCTAAGCCGAACCCACCTGAGCAAGGCCAGTGCAAACCGTCAATTTCTGGGCCAAAGCCTCCTGAAGGCCTGGAATCACAATGGGAACAACTGGTGCATGAACTAGCCCCACTGGCTCAACAATAACTAGAACCTGCTCCTGAGCTGGAGCAACTGGTGGATCTACAGGTACTACTCTAGCTGTTGTACGAGCTGCATCTTTGTCCCTACCACGGCCCCTACCGTGACCTTGACATAAACGGGATAGAATCCCAAAACACAATGTGGAAGTTCCCAACCATCGGGGTATCACAAAGTACATGAACATCTATACATCACAAGTCTGGAAAATATTGTCTATGATAGTCTAAAGCTAAATACAATATGTTGAAAGATAAGGAAGGAGAGACAAGGTCTGCGAAATGCCAAGCAACTACCTCGATAGTCTCCGAAAATCTGAACACCACAACTCAGCAATTGTCGTGACCGGAAGTACCTGGATCTACACACAAGGTGCAAGGTGTAGCGTGAGTACAACCAACTCAATAAGTAACAAATCTAAACTTTAGACTAAAAGGTAGTGACAAGCTCTAGGTACTCTTCAACATAGAAACAACAGTACAAGAATGTAGGTATGCTTCCAATTTCAACAGTTAAACTCAATTCAAGTAAAATATATCAAATTCCAAATGATATGAGGAGTGTGACCTCTATACATCTACATGCCAATGCACATGTTGTATGCAATGCACCACACTAAAAGTCTCGTGTACTCACACTCTCAGAATACTCAATCGCTCAGTACTGTATATGGCCATTCTAGTCCACGAAAGATAATTCCCATATATATATATATATATATATCAACTAACACTCAGTCACTCAGTAATGTATGAGGCCAATCCAGCCCAGGGGAAGATCCATCCCCGAATATAAATGTTTCAGAGAAGATCCATGTCCAGGGAAGATCCATCCCTCAAAATAATCAATTTGCTCACTTGCGGTGTGTACAAACTCCGGAGGGGCTCCTTCAGCCCAAGCGCTATAATAAGCCAGATCCAGGCATACATCAATAAATATGTCGCGGCGTGCAACCTAATCCCGTACTGTCACTCTCAATCAAGCCATCGACCTCACTCAGTCATCAATATCTCCAGTCTCTCTCTCTCGAGCTCACGGTGTCGTGAAACTAGCCAAAAATGATAATATGACATAGTAATAAATAGCAACAGAGATTGAGAAATGATATGCAATGAATAAATATGACTGAGTACGAAATATCAATGTAATCAATAAGTCAACAGCAAGGAAACGACCAATATGGGTCTCAACAGTACCAGTAATAGCCTAAACATGATTTCTAGCATGATTGACAATGCAATTACTTTATCACATGATGAAAATACGGATATCAACAAGATAAATCCACTGTACAGTTTCATGGAAACGAACAGGTCACAGTCCGTACGGTGCATGCCCACACACCCGTCACCTGGCATATGCGTCACCTCAACACCAATCGTATAACACATAACTCGGGGTTTCGAACCCTCAGATCCAAGTTTAGAAGTGTTACTTACCTCAATCCGAGCAAATCTCTACTCCAATACACCCTTGCCTCATGAAACGGCCACTGAATGCCTCGAATCTAGCCATAAACAATTCGATATTATCAATACGGGCAAAAGGAATCAATTCCAGAAGAAAATGTTAAGTTGTTAATGAAAAGTCAAAAATCGACTCAAAAGCCGTCCCCCGGGCCCATGTCTCGAAATCGTTAAAAGTCACAAAACTCGAAAGTCCATTCAACTCCGAGTCTAACCATACCAGATTTATTAAGATCTGACACCAAATCATCACCCAAATCCCAAATCAAACTCTCCAAATTTCAAGCCTCAAACTCCCAATTTACACCTTAAATATACACCAATTGGGTGGGAAAATCAATGGGGAAGCAAGATTATTGATAAAAAATGAGCGCAAGGGACTTACCTCATGAATCCCCTCAAAAACCCTCTTAAGAATCGCCCAAACCCGTTCTTAAAATGTTTGAAATGAAGCCAAAATCGCAAACCCTTATTTTAATAATCTGCCCAGCACTTCCGCTTCTGCGGTGTCGCAGAAGCGACATCATACATGTATCTGCGGCTCAGTCCGCTCCTAAGGTCCCTCACTCCGCTTCTGCGGACTCGCTTCTGTGAGAACCCAAGCCACCTCTATGGACCACGCACATCTACCCAGTTCTACTTCTATGGTCCCCTGCCGCATCTGCGGTCATGCAGATGCGGAACTCTCTATCACACATGTGCGCCTTCCGCTTTTGCGCACCTGATAAGAGAAAAATATCATGCATAAGTTGAGTTGGAATCTAATTTTTAGTACTAATATTCTTTCTTTCTTTGCAGAAAATAATTAAACTAATAAGAAAAAGGAACAATAAGAAGAAAAAGTTCACTTTCCAAATTTGCAAAGAAGAACTATAATGCTGAAAATTCAAAAGTAAAGTGGTGTATGCAACTTTACAAATGATGAAATTATTTGTGCACATGAAAAAATCCAAGCAAATTACCCACTTGCCTATTTGGAGGATTACATTTTAGCAAACTTTACAACTACAAGGACATGCACGTTACCATCTTGGGAAAATATATGTGAGAAATCAATGTACATGATATATTTTTTCATCTATAAATAGCATTACATTTAGCTTCTCATAACACACAGAAAATTAAGAAGGCATCTTCTTCTTTTCCTTGCTTCTTTCAGTACTTTCTTTTCTTCTTTTAGCTAGTACAGTGTCTTCATTTCTAGTTAGGAATAAATTATAATGTTGAAAATTACTCTAGCACCTATTTTTAATTAAATAAAGGGAATTATTCTCTTGAATATTTCTTTCTATTTTCTTATTTAATGGGAAAGAATATTTTCTATGTCAGTACTAACTCTATTATGGAGTAATTTTTCTTGTGTTGGGGAATGATAGATCTTGATATTTCTATATAATAGTAGATATTATCCCTCAATTTTACATGTTTGAGTTGAAGTTTTTTTCATTTAAATTTTATCTTCTTTATCGTTATGTGTTATTTAATTTGTTAACATCTATCTATTTTGTACTACATATTAACTTCTTACTAATTCTGCAAACGAAAGAGTCGGAAGAGTAATACAGTTAATTTTGGTATTGATAGATGTTAACTTTTATTTAGTGACATCTAACTCTTATATGTTAAAAATTGATTCTACACTTATTTGTAATCGAAAGAGGCGAATATTGTAGTAATCAATTATAACAAGTGGGGTAACCGAAAGGAACTTACTAAAAAGAGCAATTTTTAGTTTAAGCCTATATTTCTCGCTCTTTATCATTACTATTTTGACGATTAATTTGTATACCCGAGAGGATTGTAATTAATTATTCAACTTAAGTAATAATATATAAATGTAATCGTGAGAGGCATTTATACATTTGTGAGAAATAAAAATTGAAGGATAATTTTATCTATTATATAATAGAAATATTACCAACAACTTTTTATTATATTTGTGAAAAATAAAATATTTTCTATTGCTCTATTCATGCATTTCTAGTTAGTTAATTCACAACTCAACTCTTCCTGGTGTTCTCAAAAAGTAATTAAAACAAGAAACGTCTGTAGAATAGATAAACCAATCTCTGTGATTTCGACATCTTTCTATACTATAATTTAACAGAGTACATGTTTAAATTTTATACACGCCAGACACTCGTTAAAATTTTGGCGCCATTGTCGGGGATTGGCAACATCTACTTCAGATTAATTGTTTTATTATTAATATGAATATTATTATTATTATTTTTATTATTTTTATTATTGTTATCTTTGTTTTTTTTACTACTATAACTATTGTTACTAGTAATGTCTTTCTAGTTTTCTCTTATTATCAATATTACTACTTACTGTTTTCATATCGTTTACTTTCTTTCATCTTTTTAATTTTTATTTTACTCTACAGTACCGTACATTGTTTCTAGGATCAGCTAGCTCTTTTCATTAAAAAATAAAAAAGAAAATTGCTTTAAGGATTTCAGGTAGTTTATGACCCGTTCTTCTATAAAAGAGTTAGCGAGTTACGATCCAGAAATTGAAAAAATCTCTTCTATTGCGCAGGAAAGGACAAACATCATCCGCTCAAAGCATAGCTTGTGAATAAATAGAGAACGAAGAACTTAACAATAATCCACTCCCACCATATCAAGTGGAAGAACAGTTTGATGAGGTAGCTCCATGATGTGATAAAATACTCAGAGATTATGCAAGGAAAGATCATTTTGAAGGAGAATCAAGTGTGAGAAGACCGCCAATTACAGCAAACAACATTGAAATTCGCACAGGCTTGATTCAAACCATTCAACAGTCATGTCAGTTTACTCGTGATGCAAGTGAAGATCCTCACACCCATCTAACTAATTTTCTTGAATAAGTTGAAACTTGCAGGTGTAATGTAGTCACAACAGACGCTATCAGGTTGTGGCTTTTTCCTTTTTCATTAAAAGATGAAGCCAAAATATGGTTGTGAAGTCTGCCGAGAGGTTCAATCACTACATGGGACCAAATAACTCAAAAAAAAATTAATAAATATTTTTCACCTGCAAAAATATTTAAAATGAAGCAAGAAATCAATAATTTTGTGCAGATAGATACTGAATCTGTATATCAAGCATGGGAACGATTAAAAGCAATGTTAAGAAAATATCCACATCATGGTATCCAAGATCCTAACATCTTATATATTTTTTATCACGGTCTTAAAACCTCTGCTAGAAATGTTATTGATGCAACATCAGGAGGATCCATAATGAGCAAAACCACTACAGAAGCCATGCAATTTCTCAATGAAATTTTAGAAAATGATGTTCAATGGCCCTCAGACAGAATGATTCTTAAGAAAGCAGCAAGAGTCAATCAAGTTGAAACTTGGAATTCATTAGCACAACAAAATTGCAACTCTGACACAAAAGGTTGAGGCTTTCAGGTAAATACTCAATCATCATCTCAACATGAGAACCGTGATGTTTGTGGAGGTAATCATCCCAATCATGAGTCTCAAGCTTCAATGCAAAATGAATAACAAGAAAATGCTATTGGTTATAGAACCAGTTACCCATTTGGTAGTCCCATGGCACAAAAATACACTGGATTCCAATGGAGTAACCTAAACGGTGCTGAAAATCCTCAAAGATTTTTTAATCAAAAGCAGCAAATGCCACCACTTGGTTTTCAAAATCAAAACAGAGGGCAACAAGATTTTTAACAATATCAACAACAGCCCCAAAGAGCTCATCAACAAATCCTTGAAGACATGATGTACAAATTCATTAAGGCTACAGATGAGAAAGTAGAAAGTCAAAATTCAGCCATCAAGAATTTGGAAATCCATTTGAGGCAATTAGCAACCCTCATGTCTGGGCAAATAAAAGGTGTTCTACCAAGAAACACCGAGAAAAATCCAAAAAAAACATCAAAGACATCTCTTTGTGATCAGGTAAAACTCTTGATGATCCATATGCAGATAGACAAGGAAAGCCACAAGAAGTGGAACAGGTAAATGAAGGTGAGAATAAAAGAGACTCTAAAGTTCTAAAAGAACAAAAAGATAAAGGAAAAAAGGTACAAGAAAATAAATTGATGACAAATCCTTACTCTCTACCCCTCCCCTTTCCCCAAAATCTAACAAGAGAAAAGCTTGACAAACAGTTCTCAAAGTTTTTAGAAATTTTAAAACAGCTTTACATTAACATACCTTTTACAAATGATTTGAAGTAAAAGCCTTGCTAAATTTCTTTAAAAAAATTTGTCAAGTAAAAGAAAATTGGAAGAAGTTTCAGTAGTTAACCTTACAGAAAAATGTAGTGCTATATTTCAAAATAAGCTTCCACAGAAACTTGGTGATCCAGGCAGTTTGACAATTCCTTATACTTTGGGAGGTGCTCACTTTGAAAAAGCATTATATGATTTAGGTGCTTCAATAACTCTAATGCCTTTTTCAATTTTCAGAAAATTAGAACATGGTGAAATGAAGGACACTGGTGTGTCTCTATAATTGGCTGATCAAAGTACTAAAAAATTGAAAGGAATACTTGAAAATGTCCTTGTTAGAGTTGATAAATTTATATTCCAAGTAGATTTATAGTACTAGAAATGGAAGAAAATACATAGGTACCATTGATTTTAGGTTGACCATTTCTTGCAACATGAAGAACAATAATTGATGTCCATCAAGGACAATTAATTTTGCGAGTTAAAGAGGAAAGAGTGATTTTTAATATGCAGAAAATAATGAAATGTCCTGAGGATAAGTCGTCATCATCTTGTTTTCAAGTTGATTTATTGAATGACCTTGCAGATGAATATAAAGATGATAAGTTGATTACTGATTCATTGAAAAGATATTTGGCAAAGTCAAGTACCACAACGGATGATGATATCACAATCAGAAAAGAAGTTGAAATACTGGAAAAAGATTCTGAAAATGAGAAAGTCTCACTAGAAGAAGTTCAACAAAAAATTGAACTCGAAACTCTTCCTTCTCATTTGAAATATATTTTTCTTGAACCTAAATTATTTTCAGTAATTATTTCATCTTCTTTGAATGCAGAACATGAAATAAAACTAATTGAGGTGTTAAGAGAATACAAAAGAGCCTTAGGATGGACTATAGTTGACATCAAAGGAATCAGTCCAGCTATTTGCACGCATAGGATCCTTATGGAGGATAATTATAAGCAAATAGTCCAACCCTAGAGGAGATTGAACCCAACAATGCAAGAAGTCGTCAAGAAAGTAGTGAAACTTCTAGCGGCATGTATCATTTATCTGATATCTGACAGCTTTTGGGTAATTCCTGTGCAGGCAGTACCAAAGAAAGGAGGTATGACCGTAAACAAAGATGAAAATAATGAATTCATACCTACTAGAATAGTCACAAGATGGAGAGTCTATATTGATTATAGACGACTAAATGATTCCACAAGGAAAGATCATTTTCCTTTGCCTTTTATTGATCAAATGCTTGAAAGAGTTGTAAGCCATGGTTTTTACTGTTTTCTTGATGGATATTCTAGGTATAATCAGATACCAATTGCTCCAAAAGATCAAGAGAAAATTACATTCACATGCCCCCAAGGTACGTATGCTTACCGAAGAATGCTATTTGGACTATGCAATGCTCCAGTTACATTTCAGCGTTGCATGTCCGTAATTTTCTCAGATATGACTGAAAAGTTTCTTGAAATCTTTATGGATGATTTCACACTTTTTGGTAAGACATTTGAAGATTGTCTCTGTCATTTAACTTTGGTGCTTAAAAGATGTGAAGAGACAAATTTGGTTCTTAATTGGGAAAAATGTCACTTCATGGTAACAGAGGGAATTGTTTTAGGACATAAAATTTCTGCTAAAGAAAAAGAAATTGATAAGGCTAAAATTAATCTTATAGCAGGATTACCCCCTCCTACCATTGTTAAAGGCATTAAAAGTTTCTTATGGCATGCAGGTTTTTATAGAAGGTTTATAAAAGATTTTTCAAAAATTTCAAAACCTCTGACTAACCTACTGATGAAGGATGTGAAGTTTTAATTTTTAGATAATTGCAGGAAAGAATTTGAGATTCTCAAGGAGTATTTAACTAATTCTCCAATTATTGTTTCTCCTGATTGGAACGAACCATTTGAAATAACGTGTGATGCAAGTGATATAGCAGTTGGAGCGATATTGGGATAAAAGAGAGACAAGATTTTCAGGCCTATTTACTACGCCAGTAGAACCCTAAATGAAGCTCAAAAGAATTATACCACAACTGAGAAGGAGCTACTTCCAGTAGTATTTGCATTTGATAAATTTCGTTCTTATTTGATAGGAACGAAGGTTACATTGTTCACTGATCATGCTGCTTTAAAGTACCTCTTAGCAAAGAAAGATACTAGACCCAGATTGCTAAGATGGATACTTCTTTTGCAAGAATTTTATCTTGAAATAAAAGATAGGAGAGGTTCAGAAAATCAGGTAGCTGACCATTTATCTTGTTTGGAAAATCCTCCAACGGAGATAACAGATATCAAGGAGGAATTTTCTGATGAGCATGTCTATACAATCACAACAACTGCAAATCAACCACCTTGGTTTGCTAACATTGCCAACTACTTGGTTGGAGGGTGGATCCCAAAAGATTTGTCTTATGAACAACGAAACAAAACTCAAAAAAGAAATAAGATATTATTTTTAGGAAGATCCTTACTTGTTTAAATTTTGTGCAGATGGCATGATCAGGAGATGTGTACCAGAAATAGAGATGAACAATATCCTAAGCCACGGTCATGATGGAGCTATAGGAGGACACTATGGAGGAAGACGAACAGCCGTAAAAGTACTTGAAGCTGGTTTTTTCTGGCCCACTTTATTTAGAGATGCGATGAATTATGTTGCCACTTAATGCCAGAGAAGCGGTAACATTTATGGGTCCTTTTCCTCTTTCAAATGGATGTGAATATATTTTAGTTGCTATTGACTATGTTTCAAAATGGGTAGAAGTAATGGCTACTAGAAAAAATGATGCTCATGTTGTTTTGCGCTTTTCTCAAGAAAAATATTTTTTCTAGATTTGGAACTCCACGAGTTATCATAAGCGATCAGGGAACTCATTTTGTAAATAAACAATTCGCTAGTTTGTTATCAAGATATGGAGTAACTCATAAAGCAGGATCTCCATATCATGCTCAAACAAGCGGGCAAGTTAAAGTATACAATAACAACAACCTAGTATAATCCCACTAGTGGGGTCTGGGGAGGGTAGTGTGTACACAGACCTTACCCCTACCCTGGGGTAGATAGGCTGTTTTCGATATACCCTCGGCATCCCTCCCTCCAAGAACTCCCCACCTTGCTCTTGGGGTGACTCGAACTCATAACCTCTTGGTTGAAAGTGGAGGGTGCTCACCACTAGAGCAACTCACTCTTGTGAAGTATCCAATAGAGAATTAAAAAGAATTTTAGAAAACAATGTTGGTTCTTCTCGAAAAGATTAGTCTTTAAAGTTAGATGATGCTTTATAAGCATACAAAACTACTTTCAAAACTCCCATAGATACATCTCCTTATAGACTAGTTTTTGGAAAAGCTTGTCATTTACCTATGAAACTAGAACATAAAGCATATTGGGCTTTAAAGTTGTTAAATCTAAATTTGCCATATGCAGGAAAAAATCGTCTGTTGTAGCTTGATAAATTGGAGGAGTTCAGACTTGAAGCATATGAAAATGCTAAATTATACAAAGAAAAGACAAAACAATTGCATGATAACTTCATTCGCCATAAGGAGTTTACAGTTGGAGACCAAGTTCTTTTGTACAATAGCCGGTTGAGATTATTCCCGGGAAAATTCAAGTCACGTTGGTCAGGACCGTACATTGTAGCAGAAGTGACCCCCCATGGTGCCATTGAAGTACATCGTACAGATGAGGGAGAGAAATTCAAAGTAAACGGTCATCGTTTGAAGCCTTATATCAGCAGATTCTTCGACAAACAGGCTTCAACAATCCTTTTTGCCTAATTCTTAAAATAAATTGAGCTGGCGACGTTAAACTCAAAACTATTTTCTCTCCCTCTATTTAATCTTTTAAGTAATTATTATTAGTAACATATAATATTCCTTTATAGTAAATATATATAATAATTAGTTTTAAAAAAAAAAGGTAATTTTTTTTAATAATTGCATATTTGTATTATATTGTATATGTATATATATATATATATATATGTGTGTGTGTGTGTGTGTGTGTGTGTGTGTGTGTGTATGTAGTATGTATTAATATATTTTTTCATGATAAAGAAGCACTCCTATGATTTCGATAATGAAAAATATTCTACTATCATGAAAAAGAACATTTTCTTTGCCATAATTTTGTCTTTGTTATATGAGAAAAACCTTGAGAAGCTCCTTCATCCCCTTTTATTTTAATTTTTTTATCATGAGGACATGATATTAATTAATCTTGGTGGTAGAGGAATATGTTTGTTATATATGTGTTTCTTTAAAGTTTTTTTTTCTGTTAAAAGCAAAAGTTAAAAAAAAATATGTTTTTAGTAAAATTATAAAAATAAAAAACTGAAAAAACTAGATAAAATTTGAGTTGCCTTACTCCTAAGGCGACTTATTTCATGTAGTTCCATGGATATCTTATTCGGTTTTTTGCCATGGTTGTAATATTTTGAACAGGACATTTGTTTTTGGACTTTTAGGTCTTTAATTTATTTTGGTAAATAAGTTGGCTAAACTTGATTTGACTTGAAAAGCATGAGACTTGAAAAAAAAAACAAGACGAATTTGATTAAGTACCATTTATGGGTTTTATGATTACCTTTCTAAGCTCATACTTACTTCTTGGTGATTGACATCATAATTTTTGTAGGTTCCAAGTGTATTGTGTAGTTAGCTTAAAATGTCTAGTTCTCCTGCTTATATGAAAATCTAGAACTTGCCTTGAATGTGATTTGAAGCGAAATTCTAGGTAGATATTTGAGTTGAGAAATGAAAGTATGCCTTCTTTGTTGAGCCACATCCTAAATTAACCTACCTTAATGATCTTTATCCCTAGTTAGTCCGGTTGAGCCTAAATAAATTGTCTCTTTTTTTTTTGTTGGTCGCCAAGCTTTAACCCTTAGCTTGTTTGTTGTTACGACTTATTATTTATTCACCTAATTCCCTTTGGGCACTTTAAGAGTTTATCTAAATTTAAAATATAGGAATGAGGTGTAATTGATGAACGAACAATTATTTGAGCTTGTTGATCTCTTGAGATGTTATGAGAAGAAAAAAACAAAAATAGTTGCTTCTGAAATACTGGAAAAAAATTACAAAAGAAAAGGGAATAACGAAGTGATATTGTCATCTCCATTCAATTAAAAAAAATGAAAGTTGAGAATGGGTTACAAAAAAAAAAGCTGTCAATTGCTTAAAGAAATATGGAAGATAATCGTGCTTGAGCGATAAAGTAAATTGTAGAGCCTACAGGGAATTTGAATCACTATTATCCATATATATCCTTTCGATCCCTAAGCCTTCATTACAACCTTGTAAAAGTTCTACATGATCTCAACTCATAGACTCCTATATTAGCAGAGAACCACATAATAGTCAAGCTTATGGAAATTTTCAGTTGCTTGAGATACATTCTTTGTTGAGACTGAGCGAATCTTTTTATTCATGCCCTTCTCTATTTTAATCTATATATTGTGTGATATATGGGCATCTCTCTTCATCTAGTGAGACACACTTGGGATTAAAAAATATTATGATTTTGATACTCAATAGGTGAACATGAGTACGGTTAAAAGTTGTTTGAACTCGCGGATTGGTTTTAGTTAATTCTTCTCTGTCAAAACTTCTTATGATTACACAAAGTGTTTAGCTACCATGTTTATTTGAATTTTTTTTGGCTCGAGGACAAGAAAACAATTAAGTGTGAGAGAATTTGATAAGAGAAAAATATCATGTATAAATTGAGTTGGAATCTAATTTTCAGTACTAATATTTTTTCTTTCTTTGCAGAAAATAATTAAACTAATAAGAAAAAGGGACAATGAGAAGAAAAAGTTCACTTTTCAAATTTGTAAAGAAGAACTATAATGATGAAAATTCAAAAGTAAAGTGGTGTATGCAATTTTACAAATGATGAAAGTATTTGTGCACATGAAAAACTCCAAGCAAATGACCCACTTGCCGATTCGGAGGATTACATTTCAGCAAACTTTACAACTACAAGCACATGCAAGTTTCCAAATTGGGAAAATATATGTGAGAAATCAACGTACATGATATATTTTTCCATCTATAAATAGCACTACATTAAGCTTCTCATAACACACAAAAAATTAAGAGGAGAGCTTCTTCTTTTTCTTGCTTCTTTCAGTACTTTCTTTTCTTCTTTTAGCTAGTACAGTGTCTTCATTTCTAGTTCTGAATAAATTATAATGTTGGAAGTTACTGTAGCACCTACTTTTAATTAAATAGGAAAAATTATTCTCTTGAATATTTCTTTCTATTTTCTTATTTAATTAGCAAGAATATTTCTGTTGTCAGTACTAACTCCATTATGGGATAATTTTTCTTGTGTTGGGAGAATAACGGGTCTTAATATTTCTATATAATAGTAGATATTATCCCTCAATTTCACATATTTGAGCTGAAGTTTTTTTCATTTAAATTTTATCTGCTTTATAGCTATGTGTTATTTAATTTATTAACTTCTATCTATTTTGTAGTACATATTAACTTCTTACTAATTCTGTAATCGAAAGAGGCGTAAGAGTAATATAGTTAATTTTGATATTGAAAGATGTTAACTTTTATTTAGTGACATGTAACTCTTATATGTTAAAAATTGATTGTACACTTATTTTGTAATCGAAAGAGACGAATATTATAGTAATCAGTTATAACAAGTAGGGTAACCGAAAGGGACTTATTAAAAAGAGCAAGTTTTAGTTTAAGCATATATTTCTCGCTCTTTATCATTACTATTTTGACGATTAATTTGTATAACCGAGAGGATTGTAATTAATTTTTTAAATTAAGTAATAATATATAAATGTAATCGTGAGAGGCATTTATAAATTTGTGAGAAATAGAAATTGAAGGATAATTTTATCTATTATATAATAGAAATATTAAGTGAAATTATAATCCCAACATCTTTTTATTATATTTGTGAAAAATAAAATATTTTTTGTTGCTCTATTCATGCATTTTTAGTTAGTTAATTCACAACTCAACTCTTCCTGGTTTTCTCAAATAGTAATTAAAACAAGAAACGTCTGTAGAATAGATAAACCAATCTCTGTGGATTCGACATCTTTCTATACTATAATTTGACAGATTACGTGTTTAAATTTTATACACGCCAGACACTCGTCAGCACCTCTCACCGCACCTACGGCCACGCAGGTGCGGAAATCTCCTCGCACCTGCGACCACCTACACACTCCCCTCCAAACTCGCACCTGCGCAAACCAGCCCGCACCTGCGATCAAAGCTCCGCAGGTGCATTTACACCAATAGAGGTCCAACTTCAACAATCACTCAACTTCAATTTTTGATCTGTGATTCATCCAGAATTAACCTGAGGCCCCCGGGACCTCAAACTAATATACAAACAAGTCCTAAAACCTCATACGAACTTAGTCGATCCCTCAAATCAAATAAAATAACTTCAAAAACATGAATCGCACCCTAATTCAACCCTAGTGAAATTAAGGAAATCCAACTTCTACGAATGACGCTGAAACCTATCAAAACACGTCCGATTAACCACAAATTTTGCATACAAGTCACATTTGACATTACAGACCTTTTCCGACTTCCGAAATCAGAATCCGAACCCGATATCAAAAAGTTCACTCCCGGTCAAACTTTCCAAAAATCTAACTTTTGCCATTTCAAGCCTAATACCACTACGATTATCCAAATCACAATATGGACATGCTCCTACGTCCAAAATCTCCCAACGGAGCTAATAAAGCCATCAAAACTCCACTCCCGAGTCGTTTACTCATAGATCAACATACGGTCAGTCATTTCAACTTAAGCTTTCAACCTTGAGACTAAGTGTCTCATTTCATTCTAAATTCACTCCGGACCCGAACCTACTACCCCAGCAAGTCATATAACAACTATAAAGTATAAAATGATCAGTAAATGGGGGAAACGGGGCTATAACTCTCAAAACGATCGGCCGGATCATTATAGATGTGTTAAATTTGGTCATAATTATGTTTAATAATTAATACATCACTACGAACGATATTCTTGAGATATTGGATTCTATACTTGAGTTAAAGATCATTTTTTTAGACTTGTCAAAATACTTGAATAATAAAGTACTTGAGGTTTGTTGAATGGTTATTGGTTGAAAAGTTGTGATTGATGTTCATTTGGAATATTCGCTTAAACACTCTCCTTGATGTTATTCATGCTTCCTACCTTGCTTGTCATTGGTATACATATGCTTGGTGAGGAAAAGCGTAAAGCACGAAGGGTGATGCCGTGCCATTGCATATACATTATCATGTGAGGAAGAGTGTAAAGCACGAAGGGTAATACCGTGCCATTTGATTTACGTTATCATGTGAGGGTGAAAGTAAAAGCACGAAGGGTGATGCCGTGATGTTTTATTCATATTATCATGTTCTCATTTACATTAACATATGAGGATGAGTGTAAAAGTACGAAGGGTGATATCGTGCCATTTCATTTATATTATCATGCTTTTATATTATTATGGGTTCATGGAACGAAGGTTATTTCTGTGCAGGTGAGGATGAGGGACATGCATTATGTTGTGATATCTTTTCATGGTGTATATGTTCATGCCTTTACCTTGAGTTGTTAGTGTTGTACCTAAGTTTTCTATGTGACTTGTCGTTGTTATTCTATTTTTGTTCTCTATCTTAATTGTTGTTGTGTTGCATATGCCTTCTGTTTGTTTAACTTGCAAATATCATGTTTCCCTTTTTGTTGTTATATCTACATCCATGTCGTTCCTCATTTGTTGCACTTCCGTATAAGCTTTCTATCTTGTTAGTTATTCATGCCTTCTAGATGTTAGCTCATAAAGATCATGCTTTCCCTCTTGTTTGTTATATCTACACCTAGGCATTCTACCATGCTAGTTAGTAAAATTTATATTCTTCTTTCCTAATTGTTGTCATTATTTCTATGCCTCCTACCTAGTCTGCTACCATTGACTATATGTATTTCCTTGTTCATTATTGTTGCCTGTGTATTTTTTTACTTTGTCATTACTATTATTGGCATTTCTTTCACCCAGTTGGTACTGTTTTACATATATTTGGTGAGGATGAGATAAATGCACAAAGGGTGTTGCCGTTCCATTGACTTGATATCTTGAGTACATTTCTCAAACTATGAAAGTTATTGTTTATCGCTCTAAGGAAAGGATTGGTTGAGATATTGGGAAATGCTAAATTGTGATCTCTTCTAGTACTCATTTATTGCTTTGCATATTCGTTTCGTGTAATCTTTTCTGTTATATTGTAGTATCGTTCTATTGCTAGTTTATTGTAAAGGTTATATCGGTGATTCTCTTTTAACTAAAAAGCCTTGTCACTACTTCACCGATGTTAGTCAAGATACTTACTGAGTACATGGGTTCGGTTGTACTCATATTACACTTCTGGACATTGCGTGCAGATTTTCAGAGCGGAGCTGCGGTGGATGATGGGGGCTGACTCTGAAGATGTTCGTACCTTCCGGATATGGTTACCACTTGTCCATGGGTAGTTCTAGAGTTAAATTCTGTTTATGTACATTTCAAATAGAAGTTGTATTTATTTCATATTCGTTTTTGCAATAATCCAGTCTTAGTAGCTCATGTCTTGTACTACCAGTCCTTGGGTTATTGTTTGGAATCCAGATATATCAATTGTTGATCACATTTATTTTATTAGAATTCAGTTAACTGTTAATAGGCTAACCTAACGGTCTGGTTAGGTGCCATCACGACTTGTGGATTTTGGATCGTGACAAGACATGGGAAACTTTACACATTTATAAAATTAGATCAATCATGTCATGAGGAGAAAGAGTTATAGATAAAGAAAAGATATTGCATTAGAACAGGTTTAACTCAAACCTAAGTTTAAGTTAGTATCTGAATATGAAAATAATCATGCTTCTGTCTTCATAATTTATCACTTGGTTATAGCAAAGCAACTAGGTCCTTTTTAGTGAAGACAATCTTAAAAGATAAAATGCATGTCAGTTATTCAAAGATCAATAATAACCTAAAAGGATTAGGGACATGGAGGTACTATACCAGGTAAGCTTTGAATTGAATATACAACTGAAGATATTAGCCAATCAAGTGACAACCAAGTTCAGTCTTAACAACAAATTATCAGCCATTTATAACAAAAAAAAGAAAAAGAAAACAATATAATGATTGTCTCATGAAGGAAAGATAACTTGATCTCAACAGAAGCTGTACAGTAAAGCCATTGGTACTCATGAAAAGGAGAAAGTTCAATCCCAAACAAAACTAAGTCCATAGATGCAACAATAACTAGATGAGATTGTCATGGTGAAAACCCAGAAGTCACTTTCAAAGTTAACAAGTACTAAGTACAGAGAAAAACATATAAACACATAGATTTCATGCTTAAGGTTAAAGGATAGAGGATATAAACTTAACTTCAAGACTCACAAACTATAGAGATACAACAAATAAGGATAAAGGTTACTACAGATCAATGAAAAACTATGAAGTTCATGTGACATGAACACATAATAATTCAAACATGTAGACTCTTGAAAACTCAAAAACAAAGATCAGCAGGAACCAATTAATGGTTTAATCAATCATCGATCAATGATTCAAAAGCAGGACAAATAATCGCAAGTAGACATTAAACTAACAGAACATAATCACTAACATGCTGATCACAAACACCATAAATCGATTGTAATCCACAGAATCTGTATAACATATTTTTAGCATTCAAAGAAGATGAACAAAAGAAAGGGATGAGAGATGTGTCGAACGTTTTGAGAGCAGCAGACCAAACGAAGCTCTTTCTCAGTTTCTTAAGACCTAGGAATCTCAAGTTTGAACCAACGACAGTATTCAACAAATGAAAAGAAAAAAATAGTAAGAAAACCTAGGCTTTTAATTCTAAATTTCTTAGATGATTGATAGCGTTTGTGTTTGTGTGTGTGTTTCACTTCATTGTTAGGTGGTTGGTCGTGTTAGGTAAGAGGATTGAAGGCTCCTATTTATAGTGGCTATTGAAGGCTCTACGCTTCCATAGGATTCAAATCAGATAGTGGAAGATGACGATTACCAGTTGATGGAAGCAAAATCGAGTGGAAATCTAAGAGACAGAGGTGAAAATCAGTGAAGGTTTTACCTGAGGTGAAAAAGATTGACCATTGAAGGCAAGGTCCATTAGATAAAGCTTCAATGTCGAGAGGTCATTGCGTTTGACCCGTGGACCTCGAATAAACATGATTAGATTCTGAGATATGCTCATGCATGCTCCGATTTGAAAGAACATAACAGAAACCAGATGATTTGAACTTTCTTCTCTGAGTCTAGGGTTAAGCTTTGGGGATTTCAAATTTCATCGGTGAAAGGGGAAAGGTTTAGCGAGAATCACTGACAAAGAAGACATGATGGATGATTTCCTGATGGATTCGTGACCTTGCACGAATTTATGAAAGATTTTTGATTGATTAGAGCTTCTAAGTTTGAGAGAAAAAAGGAGAGAAAGAGGAAAGTGAAGCGGCCGGGTTCGTGTTAGAATGATTAATGTTTGCGAGATAGGGGTGGTCATCTTTAGGTTTAAGATAGAGGAATAGGATCTGGATCATTGATCTTTTAGATTAACGGTCCTAATATTTTAGGATTAAAACATTTTAAATGAGGGAACATGAGGGCCATCGAATCTCTGGGTTTGGACGGCTGAGATTGAGTCTTATAGGACTGAAGAAAAATTTGAAAAATGAGGATTAAATGCGGACCGTTGATAGGATAGACCAATGGTCCAGATTCATTTGTGTTTTCTTTGTGAGTGGGAGATACGGGTGATGTGGCGTGATCTCATTGGTTCAAAAGATGTGTCGTAGATTGCCAAGGTGGAGAGAAGGGTTTTTGATCTAGGTCAGATTTGGCTTTGGACTTGATAATTGGGCTGAAATTCATTTAAAGAATAGCCACCCTATGTTTAATTAAGGAATTGCAATTGTAGCCTTTTACCCTTTTGAAATTAATTTAAATAAATTTAATTATTTTCAATAAAATGTAATAAAATTATAATTATTTCAATTAATTATTTGTGAAAATACATTGTTTTCTAAATTGTAACACTATTTTAGATTTATTAACATAGTAATCTAATTAACCAGAAATTAAAGAGTAATTTACTAAATTAATTATAGAACATATGTATAGAAATTATTTTAATAATCATATACTTGTAATAATGCTATGTGGTTAATTTTAAAACTAATGCTTATTTAATATGTGAAAAATAGATATTCATTACTAGAAAATATGTTGAAAACATTTATTGTAAATTATTAAGTATAAATAAATTAATTGAAAAGGGGAGTGTCAAAATTGGCCGTCAACAATGTATTTACTTCGTACCAGCTTTGTAAACTCTAAGTCTAAGATGCTCATGAATTGTACTACTAGTCCTTGGGATTTGTATAGCATGTTCAATTATTTTATTCATTGTCTCTTATTACTTGATTAGAGTTGTGTTGACGGTTGTTTAGCTGTCACGACCCAAAATTCAACTAGTCGTGATGGCACCTAACCCATCCCGTTAGGTAAGCCAATTTCCAACTAACCAATTTTAATAATAATTATTAAAGTAATTTAAGTGAATAAAGATCCTGATCTTATACAATCCCCAAGAACTGGTAGTACAAATTATGAGCTTCTAAGAATAGAGTATACAAAGCAGAAATAAAATAAATACATAGTATGTTTGAATAATACATAAACAGAGCTTTTATAAATCTAAGGCTACCCTGAATAAGAGGCAGCTACAACAGGAACGCAGGTACATCTTCAAATCCCGCAACCATCGAACACAACAACAACCAACATCTGCACGCAATGTGCAGAAGTGTAGTATCAGTACAACCGACCCCATGTACTGAGTAAGTAACAAACCTAGCCGTAGGTTGAAAGTAGTGACAAGCTTCCACCAAGGTCGGGTCCAAAACCAATAGTCCACAACAATCCATAATAACATAAAGCAAATAATACCAGAAGTAACTCAGGGATAAAATACTCAGCCAAGTAATGATTTCAAAAAAAAATAGTAGTTCTTTCTTTCAAATACATCAGTGAAAACCCAAATCGTTTGCCGAAGTTGCCAATAACATGAATAGTTTGAAAACAATAAATTTCTCCAAAAATCTTCTCAATAATAAATAATATGTTTCATTTTCCTTTCGGATAACCCTTGTAAAACAAATGCATCATTATGCCCATCTGTCAAAATGTGTGAGAAATCATGAATGATGTGAAGTTGTACAGCATGAGGAAAAATACATCTCTATGCATGTATGTCATGTGTGCATGCCAATGCGATGCAACTTAGTGATAAAATCATAAACAACCCCTCGGGTAGAACACCACTCATATACAGCCCCTCGAGCAAACCTCACAGTCACTCGTGCCACTCGGGCATACCTCATAATCACTCATGCCTCCCAGTCACTCAGTACTCGGCACTCGCACTCAGTAGGTACCTGCTCTCACTGGGGGTGTGTACAGACTCCGGAGGGGCTCCTTCAACCCAAGCGCTATAATCTGCACGGACAACTCATGTGCTGCATGGACAACTCACGTGCTATAATAATAAAGTATGCTGCGGGCGGATAGCCCCGATCCACACTCATCCTCACAAACAGGCCCTCGGCCGATATCAAATATGCTGCAGCGTGCAACCCGATTCCATAAATATGTAACATGCTGCGGCGTGCAGCCCGATCCCATAAATATCCTCACAAATCAGGCCCTCGGCCTCACTCAGCCATAAACCTCTCAAGCCACTCGGGCATTTCAGTAAAACAGGGCATTCGGCCCAAAACATTTATATGCATCAAAATAGAGTCATAAAACTGAGTTATGATATGCAATGAAATGAATATGACTGAGTATGAATTTTTAATTTAAAACAAATAATTCACAGCAATATGACCTCTGAGCACATAGCCTCAATCATGATTTTTAATATGCTTTTCAGCTTAATTTCTCTAACTCATAAAACCGAATTGAAAATGACAAGATTATTTAACTATAAAATTCCACAAAAATAATTATGTCACAATTTCTATAGTGCACGCCCACAAGCCCATCATCTAGTATTTGCGTCACCCCCCAACAATTCATATAATACATATATTCAGGGTTCATACCCTCATCTCCAAGATTAGAAGAGTTACTTACCTCGAACAAGCCAAATCCAATGTCGAGCAAGCTAAACAATGCTCCAGAAATCCCATTATGCGCGTATCAACTCCCGAACGGCTCGAATCTAGTCACAATAATTTGACTCAGTCCACACAATTTATAAGAATTAATTCCATATCAAAACGCTAATATTTTCCATAAAATCCGAAATTACGCCCTAAAAATCACCCGTGGGGCCCACGTCTCAAACTCCGATGAAACTCATGAAATACGACAACCCATCCAATTACAAGTTCAACCACACTAAAATTACTCAAATCCGACCACAACTCGGCCTTCAAACTTGAAAAAATCATTTTGTGACATTATAGAAATTTCCTTCTATTTCTCTTGAAGATTTAATAATCTTACACAAAAAATGAAGCTTAATTCATGGAATATAATTACAAGGGTGTTAAGAACACTTACCCCAAGTTGTGTGGAAAATATCCTCTCCAAAATCGCCCAAACCGAGCTCTAAAATGTCCAAAATGAGAAAAAATCTCGGAACCCTCGTTTTAAACACTGCCCAAGCATTTCCGCACCTGCGGTGCCTGGGCTTGCACCTGCGCATCTGCATTTGCAGAACAAATTGCGCGCCTGTGGACAATGCCAACCTTTCAAAACCTCGTATCTGTGATGCCCTTCTCGCATCTGCGGGCTCAAAGATGTGCAAACCCTTCGCACCTGCGTTCGCCCCAGGCCAGCCCCAGTCCGCATCTGCGCAACACCTTCGCACCTGCGGCCTCGCAGATGTGGAAAATTACTCGCACCTGCGAGCACTGCCCAGTCCCACTCTTGGCCGCTTCTGCGGCTTATTTCACGCACCTGCGATCAAAATATTCGTAGGTGCGATCACACCAATAGGCAGCA
Organism: Nicotiana tomentosiformis; assembly: GCF_000390325.3. Lineage (NCBI taxonomy): Eukaryota > Viridiplantae > Streptophyta > Magnoliopsida > Solanales > Solanaceae > Nicotiana > Nicotiana tomentosiformis. The sequence continues at coordinate 69,183,723 of NC_090817.1, forward strand.
ATTCCAGCATTTCCTTAAGTCCAAATTTGATTCGTTAACCGTCCGAAACTCACCCGAGGCCCCCGGGACCTCAACCAATTGTATCAACAAGTCCCATAACATAACACGGACCTACTCGAGGCCTCAAATCACACCTAACAACATCGAAACGACGAATTACTCCTCAATTCAAAGTCAACGAACTTTGAACTTTCAAATTCTACATCTTGTGCCGAAACACATCAAATCAATCCGGAATGACTTCAAATTTTGTGCACAAGTCACATTTCACATTACTGACCTATTCCAATTTCCAGAATCGGATTTCGACCTCGATATCAAAAAGTCAAACCTCCGGTCAAACTTCCCAAAAATTCAACTTTCGGCAATTCAAGCCAAATTCCACTACGGACCTCCAAATAATTTTTCAGACACGCTCCTAAGTCCAAAATTACCATACAGAGCTATTGGAATCATCAAAACTCCATTCCGGGGTCGTTTACACATAAGTCGAAATCTGGTCACTATTTTAGCTTAAGCTTTAAACCTTGGAACTAAGTGTTCCAATTCATTCCAAAACCTCACCGGACCCGAACCATTTACCCCGGCAATTCACACAACAACTGTAAAGTACAATTCGAGTAGTAAAGGGGGAAGCGGGGTTGTAATACTCAAAATGACTGGTCGGGTCGTTACATTCTCCTCTACTTAAACATACGTTCGTCCTCGAACGTGCCAAGAGTTGTTTCTAAGCCATCAAATCACTGTTCCATCTCACCACACACGTACCCGGGGGTGAACCCATGTCACCCTATCCCACATAGGCCAGACTACACAATGCAACTGAAAATCATTAATTTAACCTTAGCCCATAAACCTTGGAGTTTAATTTCCAACCTTTAAAATTTCTTTTAAGATACAAATCTTACATTTACACACCGTATAAGTCCGAACAAGTTGCATCGAGCTATAACTACAACCACGGATATAATCAACCAACATATTACACAACTCGCATGCTCGTAGCACCATTCCTGATCGTAGTGACTACTCCAAAACCAACCGCATACTAGTATTAAACCCATATCGAACCAAACCGCATCCCAAAACCTTCGTACACTGTTGATAATAAAAGAAACACGCTAAATTTCCTGACCACTTACCAGATCAACAAGTCACGGAGCCCTCTCACCCCAACCAGAACCATAATCCCTTTCTGAGCCTACTTTCAATATTATACTCCCGAATATACCAAAATCAAACCTGATAGTACCCATTCTAGGTCCAATGATCTTATATTACTAAACACAACTGTTCCATAGACATGACTCACAAATATAACACAGAGCCACAACTCGTGCCATACGTGCACCAATACGCAACAATTCAAATGTACCCAGTCATGGAAAATGACTCAAATGAGAGAACTGCCCCGCCAGATTAACAAGTACCTCCATAACGAAACGCTGAAAATTCATCATACACCGTAGAACCATTACCCGATTCTAACACGAGGTTCATGTTATATACTCCGAGCCACCCCGCTCCGAATTAATAACGACGGAGAGGCAAATGACAAAAATGCCACACAAAACCTGAAAGGACATAACCATTACGCTATCGATCATGCAATACCCAAGTACTCATCACACTCAAATTCTGCTATATAGCTCAAATAGAACTGCACCATCTGTGCACATAACCAATGAATCACAACTCTTCGTGGCATAAATGAGTAACTCATAGATCTTTTGAGAACACGAATAAGTTCAACATCAACCGAATGACACATCCCTCAGTAACCTTTCAGCTCGGTGTAGAATACACATCTTAATTGGGTCTGCCTAAGGACCCCCAAATCAACTCGGGTTACCCACAAATAGATAAACATTCCCTCCGAAAATCCATAATGACTGAATCATAATACATTTCATCATCCGGCTAGCTCCGGCCACAACTTCAAAGTCCACAACCATGAAACAATCTGCTCCTGGGAACTCCCAATCTCCAAATCCATAGAACACACGAATCACCATATTTGATTCCATCTCCACCGCCCAAATGCCTAATACCTCTCTCATACACTATCATCCCATGAGAAATACTTTGAAAGTTCTTCCGTACCACTTGACAAAACTTGAATATCAGCAGTCTATCAACCATGTGAGTACCGCAATACTAATTTATACATCTGTAAGTCAAAATACAATGCGCCTTCTGAAGTCCGCCTCTTTCTCATACAACACCAAGTAGTAATAGTATTCATCTTGTTATTTGAAACCGTCCATGTTGTCCAACATTCGTTACCTTCTCTTCAAGACTGTTCTGCCACCTTGTACATGAAAATCTAGCTTTCGTACAACAAATAACATCTATCTTGCCATCATGTGAAAAGCACAAGAATCTTATTATCTACTTTGAGTCACCAATAATTTACATACCATTTTAGTTAGAAACCTTTCTCTTGCTTCTTTCCAGGAGGAAATCACAATACACAACACGTTCTCCACACCGGTAGAAACCATCAAGAATACTTTGGAATCCATTTGCACATAATCAAGCCCTTACAACTAAATTTCTCCAACTCGACCAAGCCACGTAGGTCGCCAAGTCCAGGTGTATTGTCACAAAGCACCTGTAGAAAACTCCCACATCATAAGAACCCAAAGAACCGATCATATACATTACTATACTAATCCAACCTACTACCCAGTTGTCCTATTTTCTCCGAGTCCCTTCCGAATTTGTCTTCAGATTGATACTTTTTCTTGCTAAAATACCACGATCTTTAACCACAACTCACCCTACAAACCTTAGCATAGAACCACAATGCCCTACGGCCCATAAGCAACTGTATTCTTCTTAAGCACCTTCAAAAATACCACAACTATAACACTCACTCATCCCGCGAATTTCATTTACTCATATGTGCAATATAATCCTTAACCGGAAATTTCCTTATTCGAGTCATCCTCGATCTCAACTTCTGCAAGTCATAGCTAACCCACAAGTATGCCTCAGACCAAAATTAAAATTTAACACCTAACCATGAAATCAAATTGTCAATAGCAGACTCCCCCACTTGGCTCAAAGCCATAGATTAAAACATTCCATAACTCACAATACCCATATCCTATTACTGTCATAATACCGTAGTCAGTGCCAAAAAATTCTTCTCAAGCTCATGTAATACTAACCATAAAAATACTTCAATCATCCGCTAAGCTCGTATTCATCCTCTTAACACACAAGTCAACTTTCTCAACCAGATTCAGATTCAAATCACCACCCATACACCCCATCGGCAGAAAATAAACTCTCTACTCACATCATAAGGAATACTCCTACACAGATTACTCCGCAGGGAATAACCTACCTGCTTAGCCTTAATCTGGTATCTTGTTATACCCGTTCGCAGTCACAATTACTATGCAATCACTTAGTCTCTGTGAGTCCAAACTCACTAACCAGACATGAGAATTTAATTTGTCCTAAAATTTAACAATCGTGAAAGATCTTTCAAAACATTCACACACGAGACTGTACGTCACATCAAAACGAAAATCAAGAACCTAATGGCCTTCTTTTACATTTCAAGGAAACACTTCTCGTCATATTCAAATCATCTTAACACATCCCGCAGTTACATCATACTCATCACAAAGCCATTCCACCGCTCATCGAGCCACAAATTCCACTGTAGGGTCATTACCGGACATATGAGTCCAATTGTACAGGTTACAATTGAAGCTACCAAGCTCAGGCTACGGTCTAACCATGGCCTCAAGTCCTCCAGACAGGCTCATCACCAAAACACAGAATACTCATCTCGAACCTCGTTCATAGAATCACAAGCCGGCGATGCACAATTGATATTGAGCGCTCATGTGCGCATACAAATACGTGGAAGGAATTCAAAGAGTTTATGTCTCAAGCTGATTTAATCTCGCATGATAAGGAAAGAAAGATGGGAAGTATATATCTTAAATGCCCTATAGCTTCTCGAAGATAAGTATGGACGTCATCATACTGATCCGCAAGACTCTACTAGACAGTTGCTCATGACATGTAGAAACTCTGAACCTAGAGCTCTGAAACCACCTTGTCACGACCCAAAATCCAATTAGTCATGATGGCACCTAACCCATCCAGTTAGGTAAGCCAATTTCCAACTAACCAATTTCAATAATTATTATTAAAGCAATTTAAGTGAATAAAGATCCTGATCTTATACAATCCCCAAGAACTGGTAGTATAAATCATGAGCTTCTAAGAATAGAGTATACAAAGCGGAAATGAAATAAATACATAGTCTGTTTGAATAATACATAAACAGAGTTTTTATAAATCTAAGGCTACCCTAAATAAGAGGCAGCTATAACAGGAACACAGGTACATCTTCAAATCTCGCAACCATCGAGCATAGTAACAACAACAGCCAACATCTGCACGCAATGTGCAGAATTGTAGTATCAGTACAGCCGACCCCATGTACTGAGTAAGCAACAAACCAAGCCGTAGGTTGAAAGTAGTGATGAGCTTCCACCAAGGTCGGGTCCAAAACCAATATTCCACAACAATCCATAACAACATAAAACAAATAATACCAGAAGTAACTCAGGGATAAAATACTCAGCCAAGTAATGATTTCAAAAAAAAATAGTAGTTCTTTCTTTCAAATGCATCAGTGAAAACTCAAATCGTTTGCCGAAGTTGCCAATAATATGAATAGTTTGAAAACAATAAATTTCTCCAAAAATCTTCTCAATAATAAATAATATGTTTCATTTTCCTTCAGGATATCCCGTGTAAAACAAATGCATCACTATGCCCATCTGTTAAAATGTGTGAGAAATCATGAATGATATGAAGTTGTACAGCATGAGGAAAAATACATCTCTATGCATGTATGTACTGTGTGCATGCCAATGCAATGCAACTCAGTGATAAAATCATAAACAGCCCCTCGGGTAGAATATCACTTATATACAGCCCCTCGGGCAAACCTCACAGTCACTCGTGCCACTCGGGCACACCTCACAATCACTATTGCCTCTCGGGCATACCTCACAATCACTCTTGTCACTCGGGCATACCTCACAGTCACTCATGCCTCCCAGTCACTCAGCACTCGGCACTCAGCACTCGCACTCAGTAGGTACATGCGCTCACTGGGGGTTTGTACTCCGGAGGGGCTCCTTCAACCCAAGCGCTATAATCTGCACGGACAACTCACGTGCTACACGGACAACTCACGTGCTACAATAATAAAGTATGTTGCAGGCAGGCAGCCCCAATCCACACTCATCCTCACAATCAGGCCCTCGGCCGATATCAAACATGCTGCAGCGTGCAGCCCGATCCCATAAATATTCAACATGCTGCGGCGTGCAGCCCGATCCCATAAATATGCAACATGTTGCGGCGTGCAGTCTGATCCCATAAATATCCGTACAAATCAGGCCCTCGGCCTCACTCAGTCATAAACCTCTCAAGACACTCAGGCATTTCAGTAAGACATGGCATTCGTCCCAAAACATTTATATGCATCAAAATAGAGTCATAAAACTGAGTTATGATATACAATGAAATGAATATGACTGAGTATGAATTTTCAATTTAAAATAAATAATTCAAAGCAATATGACCTCTGTGTGTCCCAATAATACTGGCACATAGCCTCAATTATGATTTTTAATATGCTTTTCATCTTAATTTCTCTAACTCATAAAACCGCATGGAAAATGCCAAGATTATTTAACTACAAAATTCCACAGAAACAATTATGTCACAATTTCTATAGTGCACGCCCATCCGCCCGTCACCTAGCATGTGCGTCACCTCCCAACAATTCACATAATACATATATTAAGGGTTCATACCCTCATATCCAAGATTAGAAGAGTTACTTACCTCGAACAAGCCGAATCTAATGTCGAGCAAGCTAAACAATGCTCCAAAAATCTCATTATGCGCGTATCAACTCCCGAATGGCTCAAATCTAGTCACAATAATTTGACTCAGTCCACACAATTTATAAGAATTAATTCCATATCAAAACGCTAATATTTTCCATAAAATCCGAAATTACGATCCAAAAATACCCGTGGGGCCCACGACTCAAAATCTGACGAAACTCGCGAAATACGATAACCCATCCAATTACAAGTTCAACCCTATTAAAATTACTCAAATCCGACCACAACTCATCCTTCAAACTTGAAAAATTCATTTTGTGACATTATAGAACTTTCCTTCTATTTCTCTTGAAGATTCAATAATCTTACACCAAAAATGAAGATTAATTCATGGAATATAATCACAAGGAAGTTAAGAACGCTTACCCCAAGTTGTGTGGAAAATTTCCTCTCCAAAATCGCCTAAACCCCAAAATGTCAAAAATGAGAAAAAATCTCGGATTGTTTTAAACATTGCCCAGGCATTTCCGCACATGCGGCGCTTGGGCTCGCACCTGCGCATCCGCATTTGCGAAACAAATTGTGCGCCTACAGACAATGCCAACCTTTCAAAAACTCACATCTGCGGCGCCCTTCTCGCATCTGCGGGCTCGCAGATGCGCAAACCCTGCGCACCTGCGTTCGCTCCAGGCCAGCCCCAGTCCGCATCTGCGCAACACCTTCGCACTTGCGGCCTCGCAGATGTGGCAAATTTCCTCGCACCTGCGAGCACTGCCCAGTCCCACTCTTGGCCGCTTCTGTGGCTTATTTCACGCACATGCGGCTTCGCACCTGCGATCAAAATCTTCGCAGGTGCGATCACACTAGTAGGCACCATTTCCAGCATTTCCTTAAGTCCAAATTTGATCCGTTAACCGTCTGAAACTCACCCTAGGCCCCCGGGACTTCAACCAATTGAATCAATAAGTCCCATAACATAACAAGGACCTACTCGAGGCCTCAAATCACACCTAACAACATTGAAACGACGAATTACTCCTTAATTCAAAGTCAACGAACTTTGAACTTTCAAATTCTACATCTTGTGCCGAAACACATCAAATAAATCCGGAATGACTTCAAATTTTGCGCACAAGTCACATTTCACATTACGGACCTATTCCAATTTCCAGAATCGGATTCTGACCTTGATATCAAAAAGTCAAACCTCTAGTACACGTCCCACAAATTCAACTTTCAGCAATTCAAGCCAAAATCCACTACGGACCTCCAAATAATTTTTCGGACAAGCTCCTATGTCCAAAATCACTATACGGAGCTATTGGAATCATCAAAACTCCATTGCGGGGTCATTTACACATAAGTTGAAATCCGGTCACTATTTTAGCTTAAGCTTTAAATCTTAGAACTAAGTGTTCCAATTTATTCCAATACCTCACCGGACCCAAACCATTTACCCCGGCAATTCACACAACAATTGTAAAGTACAATTCGAGCAGTAAAGGGGAAAGCGGGGTTGTAATACTCAAAACGACCAGTCAGGTCGTTAGATTAGCTTACCTAGCTTGTTGGGTTAGGTGCCATCACGACTAGTTGGATTTTAGGTTGTGTCAATCAACTCACTGGTATCCAGCACGAGCAGAAGTACCTGGATTTGCACAAAAATGTACAAAATTATAGCATGAGTACACCACAATGGTACCAGTAAGTATCAAGCCTAACCTTGGTAGAGTAGAGATGAAGCCAGGTCAAGACACGTACTGGACAAAGAAAACTGAACAGAATATCAATATAATCTAATAACGGAAAGTAAGGAAATATATGACAACAAATAGAATGATGATATAAGGCTAACAACAGAATTTAAGGCAATAAAGGACAATAAAGAATGAACATATGATAAAAAGAACAAGTGATCAAATATAGTCAAAACACAAGTAAAACGAATGAAGGATTAAAAGTAACTGTTCAAATCAACAAGCGTTTTCAATATAGAATGTACGACATAATCACAATCGAGGTACCACACCTCATATTCACAAATCACGAGTCCCAAATCAAGAATCTCAATCACATGGCATCTCGTGCCCATATTATTAATCACAGACGCACGAACAACTCACGTTCTAATATCATTAATACCTCAGATCTTCACGGACCACTCACGTGCCACTAGTAACAATACCTCATATCCGCACGGACAACTCACATGCTAAAAGTATCAATATCTCATATCCGCACGGACAACTCACGTGCCACCAGTCTAATCCACACACAGAGGGTAGGTATACAACAATACATGTACATGATCAATGAACATCAATATTCATACTCATGTACTAATATAGATAACATGTTACGGTGTATGCTTATGCAAGTGTACTATCACAGCTCAAGTCAACAGGTAAAATCAGAGACACCGAGTAGCACATTGGAAACAACACAATAAAACCAATAATATGCATGACACACACAAGAAAGTCACACCACCACACAAATATCATCAATAACAATGTCCCCTGGCCATCACAAATCATCCCCGACATAGCCCCATTGTCTCGTCGCGTGCGCAACAATAAAGTATATGCCCTCCATGTCTCGCCTCACCCGCATAAATAGTTATCCCACCTTGTCTCGCCACATGCGCAACCCGATACATATATGTTTAGCCCGCATTGTCTCGCCGTATGTGAAAATATCAATAATAGCAATAGCACGGATAACTCATGTGCAAACACATTACCAATACCACAACAATACATAACTCCACAATAGCACGGATAACAACAATTTTACATGTGCCAAAACACAATAACACAACATAAAAACTCACACCAAACGTGCCCATATGCCACAACCTTGCCATAATAACAGTACTAATACCACAACAATACATAGCCCATGGCTCAACAACAATGAGTACAACAACGGTAATAACACAAGAATACGGAAAGTAAATCAACTCAAGAATGTAATGACCCGGCCGGTCGTTTTGAGTGTTGTAGCCCTGTTCCCCCATTTAAAGGTTATTTTATACTAAGTTATTTTTATGTAATTTTCCAAGATAGTTGGTTCGGTTCCGGGGATGTTTCAGATTGAGTTGAGACACTTAGTCTCAAGGTTGGAAGCTTAAGTTAAAAAGGTTGATCGGATGTTGACTTATGTATAAATGGCTCCAGAATGGAGATTTGATGGTTCTGATAGCTCCATTGGGTGATTTTAGACTTACGAGTGTGTCCGGATAGTTATTTGGAGGTCCGTAGTTGATTTAGGCTTGAAATGGCAAAAGTTGAAAAATTAGAAGTTTTGGAAAATGAGAAGTTCAACTGAGAGTTGACTTTGTGGTTATCAAACTCGAATTTTTGTTCTGGGAGTTAGTGTATGTCTGTTGTGTTATTTATTACTTGTGTGCAAAATTTGAGGTCAATCGGACATGATTTGATAGATTTCAGCATCGATTGTAGAAGTTGGAATTTCTTAGCTTTCATTAGGCTTGAATTGGTGTGCGATTCTTATTTTTGATGTTGTTTGATGTGATTTGAGGCCTCGACTAAGTTCGTATCATATTTTAGGACTTGATGGTATAATTGGTTGAGGTCTCGGGGGCTTTGGGTGGATTTCGAAGGGTTAGCAGATCAAATTTTGTACTTGAGAAAATGATGATGGGTGTTGGACTAGTGTGATAGCACCTGCGAGGGTCATGGTCGCAGATGCGAGGTCATAGGTATGGGAATGGCATCACAGAAGAGAGTTTGACTGGGCTGATGATGGGTCACAGGTGCGAGGGAAGTGCCACATCTGCGAGCCCGCAGATGCCTTTGTGGCTCCGCAGAAGTAGAGGGTGAGCTGATAATGGTAATTCGCTGAAGCGAACCTTGTTGCATAGGAGCGAGCCTGTAGATGTGAGGTTAGGGGCTGCAGAAGCAATGGAGTGGAGTTTAAGTTAGTTCTGCATACGTGGTGACTTGACCGCAGAAGCGGTATCGCAAAAGCGTAGAAAAGGGCCGCAGGTGCGAAAAGCACTGGGCACAATAATGGTCGAAGGGTTTTCGTTATTTTTATCATTTTGGACTTTGTAAACTCGGGCTAAGGTGAGTTTTGAGAGGGATTTCAAGGGGTTTCTTGAGGTAAGTCACTTGTGATCATTTTTATTCAATAATATTGTTTCCCCATTGAATTTCCCAACTAGTATGTGATTTTTGAGGTGGAATTCTGGGAGTCTGAGGCTAGGGATTTGGAGAGCTAAATTTGGGGATTTGAGTGACGATTTGGTGTCAGAATTTGATAAATTTGCTATCATTGGACTGAGGTTGAATGGGCTTCCGGATTTTGTAACGTTTATTGGATTTCGAGACGTAGGCCCGGGGGTTGACGTTAGAGTTGATTTTTTAACTTTTGATATAGAATTTAGCATTTTCATATGAAATTGATTCATATAGCCTGGGTTTATTGTATCGAACTGTTTGTGGCTACATTCGAGGCATTTGGAGGCCGATTCGTGAGGCAGGGGCTTGTTGGAGTAGAGATTTTCACGGTTTGAGGTAAGTAACACTTCTAAACTTGGTTCTAAGGGTATGAATCCCTAAAATTAAGTGATATATGATTGGTAATGAGGTGATGCGCATGCTAGGTGACGGGTGTGTGGGCGTGCACCGTAGAAATTATGATTCAGTCAATTTCGTGGAACTGTGTATCTGTCATAGCGGAATAATTTTGTTGTACCCTATGTGTTAAAGTATTTGAGATGTGATTTATGTTAGAAATCATGTTTAGGCTATGTGTTGGTGCTACTGGGACCCACAATGGTCGTTCTTTGCTGTTGAGTTATTTGCTTAATTGTAGTTATGTGCTCAGTCGCATTCATCATTGCATATCATATCTCAGTATCTGTTACCGTATATTGTCACATCTCGTATCATTGATTTGGGATGCTTAGCATGAGTGTTGTGAGCCCGAGAGACTGGAGAGATTGATGACTAAGTGAGGCCGAAGGTTTGTTTGTGAGTGATATTTATGGGATCGGGATGCACTCCGCAGCAGGTTTTATTTATTCCTTCCAGGATTTGGCTTATTATAGCGCTTGGGCTGAATCTGCCCCTCCGGAGTCTACACACCCACAGTGAGTGCAATTGATTTTGATTCATTTGCATTTGGGTTGGATCTACCCTAGATTTATTTGCATTTGGGCTGGATCTGCCCTGCACAGTGCTGAGTGATTGAGTGTGACAAGTGAGAATTGAGACAGTCAGGTTAAGAATTCTGAGAGTGTGAGTACGCGAGGCTTTCATTGTGTTGCATCACATATGATATTCATATTGGCATGTAGATATAGAGATGTCATATTCCTCGTATCATCCAAACTTACAACAGCAACAACAATAACAACATACCCAGTATTATCCCACACCATGGGGTCTGGGGATGGTAGTGTGTACGCAGACGTTACTCTTACCGTGTGAGGATAGAGAGGCTATTTTCAATAGATCTTCGGCTCCGGAAAGTATAAGAACCATATTAATGAAAATATAGGCAAGAAGGAACAGTACCAAAAAGCCATATAAAACCAGTATAAAACAACAAGATAGTAAGGTGGTCAACAATGAAAAACAATAACAGAAACCTACTACCAACAGAAAGCGAGACTCCGTGCACATACTATTGTTATGAACACTCTAGACTACCTACTCTACTACCCTAGTCCTCAACCTCTATACATTCCTATCAAGGGTCATGTCCCCGGTCAGCTGAAGTTGTGCCATGTCTTGCCTAATCACCTCTCCCCACCTCTTCTTTGGCCTACCTCTATCTCTCTATAGGCCATCCAATGTCAACCTTTCACACCTCCTGTGATGACCCAAAAGGTCATCTTATGTTTTAGAACTCGATTCTGCGCTCTTAAGCCTTAAAAATAATTACCCTTCTCGGTTTGCGTGTGCAAATCGGGCGTGTTTTCGGAAAAATTTTATGTTGAAAATTGATGAAAATAAGAATTTTTGCCTTAAAAGTTAATTTTAGTTCACTTCGGTCAACATTTTTGGTAAACGGGCCCGGATCCGTATTTTGACGGTCCCGATGGGTCCGTATCGAATTATGGAACTTGGGCGTATGCCGGAATCAAATTCGGAGGTCCTAACTCGAGTTATGAATTTTTGATTGAAAATTAAAAGTATGAAAATTTATTATTTTTAGGAATTGTTTGATGTTTGGCCTTGTTGATACTAGGTCTGTATTTTGGTTCTGGAGCCCGGTATAGGTCAAATATAATACTTATGACTTATCTGTGAAATTTGGTGAGAAACGGAGTTGGTTGGACGTGATTCAGACGTCCGGTTGTGAAGATAGGAATTTTAAAGTGTTCTTGAGAATTTCATTTGAATTAGTGCGCGAGCATGTTTGTGTGATGTTTTTAGACTTCTGTGCATGTTTGAATTGGAGCCCCGAGGGCTCGGGTGAGTTTCGGATAGGCTACGGGATGTTTTGGTCTTAGGAAAAATCTGATTTCTGTAGTTTCAGTGCCTTCTGGTTTCCTTCTTCATGTTCGCGAAGGCACTCTCGCGAACGCGAAGTAGAAACCGGGATGGCTGAATGTTCTTCTTCACGAACGCGAAGGCCTGGTCGCGAGCGCGAAGCGATGAGGGCTTTACCCTTCGTGAACGCGATCGGTTCATCGCGAACGCATAGTGTTAGGCACCTGGGGGGAGGGGTCAGTCTTCCTTCATCGCGAATGCGAGCAAGGTCTCGCGAACACGAAGGCCAGGGGGAGAGTAGCCTTCGCGAACGCGAAGGGGGACTCGCGAATGCATAGGCTTAGCATCTCTGCTCTTCGCGAACACGACAGTGTCCTCGCGAACGCGATGAACACTGTTGCCCAACACTTAAAAGAGAATCCAAAAACGGGATTTGGCCATTCTTGCTAAAATTTCAAAACTAGAAGACCAAGAGGCGATTTTCAAAAGATAATTTCTTCCCCAAAGTGTTGGTAAGTGATTCTAAACCATTTTCTTTCAATTACCCATTTCATTTCATAAATGTTCAACCTAAAATCTAGAGTTTTCATGGTAGAATTAGGGGTTTGGGTAGAAAGTAGGGATTTCGGGAATTTGGGGATTTAGACCTCAAATTGAGGTTGGATTCCAAAACCAATTATATATACGAGCTCGAGGATGAATGGGTAAATGGATTTTGGTCCGAACCTTGGGTTTTGACCAAGCGGGCCCGGGGTCAATTTTTAACATTTTAGAGGAAAATTTGGGAAATCTAAATTTATGCAATATAATTGATTCCATTATCAATATTTGGTATTATTGAGTCTTTATTTAATAGATACAAGTGGTTTGGAGGTGGATTCTAGAGGAAAAGCTGTGACTGAGTATTAAGTGGCCTTCAGAGCGAGGCAAGTGTTATGTCTAACTTTGACTTGAGGGAATTAGGAACCTCAGACTATTTGTTATATGAAATTAATGTGAGTGGCGTATATGTGAGGTGACGAGTACCTATGCGTTGCCAATTTATCTGTTTTCCCTGTTTCTCCCATTTTTCTTATATTGTCTCTTTCCTATGCCTAAGTGTTGCGTGTTTATACTAGTGTTGTTAAATTGATCGTTCGTATCATGTTTACGGATTTTCTGATGATAATTGAGTATTTATTTCAAAGTTGAGATTGATATTGTGGAACCAAATGTTGAAGTAAGGCTTGTACTTGTTATTCTATCTCCCTGTTGTTATTTTTGCATTGCATTATGGTAAGGGAGAGTGTTAATGCACGAAGGGTGAAATTTATTTTCAGGCGGCTGCTAATGTCGCCAGACGAGTCGAGATGGTTCTTGCTCAGGGAGGTCAGGGGTCTGACAAAAGACCTCATTATTTCGGTGAGTTCAACGGTGTCTCATCTAGAGGTAGGGGTACTTTTGGTAGAGGCCATCCTCCCAGGCCATTTCATTCAGCACTCCAGGCATCCCACGGTGCCTCAGGTGTTCGTGGTCCTCATATGCCTTATTCCGACCAGCTAGCTTACAGTGCACCACCAGCTCCTATTAGTGCACCTTCACTCCAGATTTATCAGGATGGTTACTCAGGTTGACAGGGTCAGTTTCATGGTCAGCAGTCACAGCAGCCGAGGTCATGTTATACTTGTGATGATCCGAGGCACATTGCTAGATTTTGCCCTCGGACAACGGGTAGCTCACAGTATCAGAGTTCTCGTGCCATGGTTCCGGCACCAGTTGCTGCACCACCTGCTCAGCCAGCCAGAGGCAGGGGTCAGGTAGCCAGAGGTGGAGACCAGCCAGTTAGAGGTCATTCTAGGGACGTAGTTCAGAGTGGTGGGGCCCAGCTCCGGTGTTATGCTTTCCCAACCAGGCCAGAGGCTGAGTCATCTGACACCGTTATCACATGTATTGTTTCAGTTTGCAGTAGAGATGCTTCAGTTCTATTTGATCCAGATTTACTTACTCCTCTGTGTCATCCTATTTTGCTTCATATTTGGCTATGCCCTGTGAATCTTTGAGTGCTCCTGTGTATGTGTCCACGCCAGTAGGAGATGCTATTATTGTAGATCGTGTTTATCGTTCATGTGTGGTCACCATTAGGAGTCTTGAGACTCGTGTAGATTTTCTACTTCTCGATATGGTTGATTTTGATGTCATACTGGATATGGATTGGCTGTTACCTTATCATGCTATATTAGATTGTCACGCCAAGATGGTGACCTTAGCCTTGCAGGGGTTTCCTCGATTAGAGTGGAAAGGGACTCTTGGCCATTCTGCTAGAAGGGTTATCTCTTATGTGAAGGCTCGGTATATGGTTGAGAAGGGGTGTCTATCTTATTTGGCTTATGTCTGCGATTCTAGTGCGGAGGTTCATTCCATGGATTCAGTGCCGATTGTTCGTGAGTTTCTAGAGGTGTTTTTTGCAGACCTACCGGGGATGCCACCCAACAGGGATATTGATTTATGCACTGATTTGGCTCAAGGCACTCATCCCATTTCCATTCTGCCATACCGCATGGCCCCGCTAGAGTTGAAAGAATTGAAAGAACAGTTATAAGATTTGCTTGATAAGTGCTTCATTAGACCTAGTATCTCACCCTGGGGTACACCTGTGTTGTTTGTAAAGAATAAATATGGATCAATGAGGATGTGTATAGATTATCGGCAGTTGAACAAAGTCACCATTAAGCACAAGTATCCATTGCCGAGGATTGATGATTTATTTGATCAGCTTCAGGGTGCCCAAGTGTTTTCGAAGATTGATTTGAGATCTGGCTACCATCAGTTGAGGATTAGGGCATCCGATGTCCCTAAGATAGCTTTTCGGACTTGATATGGGCATTATGAGTTTCTAGTGATATCATTTGGACTGAAAAATGCCCTAGCAGCATTCATGAGTTTGATGAACTAGGTGTTCAAGCCCTACTTGGATTCCTTTGTGATTGTGTTTATTTATGATATCTTGATCTACTCACATAGCCGAGAGGAGCATGAGTAGCACCTTCGGATCGTTCTTCAAACTCTGAGAGACAGCCAGTTATATGCTAAGTTCTCAAAATACGAGTTTTGGTTGAGTTCATTTGCTTTCTTGGGTCACGTTGTATCAACAGAGGGTATTCAGGTGGATCCTAAGAAGATTGAGTCAGTTCAGAACTGGCCTAGACCCACATCAGCTACAGAGATCCATAGTTTCTTGGGATTGGCAGGTTATTACCGTCAGTTTATGGATGGGTTTTCATCCATAACAGCACCATTGACCAGGTTGACCCAGAAGGGTGCCCCGTTCAGGTGGTCAGACGAGTGTGAGGCGAGCTTCCAGAAGCTCAAGACAGCTTTGACTACGGCACCGGTATTGGTGCTACCCTCAGGTTCAGGATCTTATATAGTATATTGTGATGCATCTCGTGTTGGTCTGGGTGCAGTATTGATGCAGGGTGGCAAGGTTATTGCATATGCTTCGCGACAGCTGATGGTTCACGAGAAGAATTACCCTGTTCATGATCTAGAACTGGCAACCATTGTTCACCCGCTAAAGATTTGGAGGCACTATCTTTACGGCGTGCCATGTGAGGTATTCACGCATCATCGGAGCTTGCAGTATTTGTTCAAGCATAAAGAGCATAATTTGAGGTAGAGGAGGTGGTTGGAGCTATTGAAAGACTATGATATCACCATATTGTATCATCCCTGAGTGGAAGTGGGAGCGTATCACTATGGATTTTGTTGTTGGACTCCCACGGACACATAGGAAGTTTGATGCAGTATGGGTGATTGTGGACAGGCTTACCAAGTCAGCGCATTTCATTCCTATGATAGTTACCTATTCCTCGGAGCGGTTGGCATAGATTTATATCTGCGAGATCGCCAGTCTTCACAGTATGCCTATGTCTATCATTTATGATCGAGGTACACAGTTCATCTCGTACTTCTAGAGGGCAGTACAGCGTGAGTTGGGTATGTGGGTTGAGTTGAGTATATCGTTTCATCGTCAGATAGACAGACAGTCAGAGCACACTATTTAGATATTGGAAGATATGCTTCGCGCCTGTGTTATAGACTTTGGAGGTTCTTGGGATCCGTTCTTGCCCCTTGCAGAGTTCGCCTACAACAACAGCTACCAGTCAAGCATTCAGATGGCTCCCTATGAGGCATTATATGGTAAGCGGTGTCGGTCGCCAGTTGGGTGGTTCGAGCTGGGAGAGGCTCGGTTGTTGGGCACAGACTTAGGATGCCTTGGATAAGTCAAGATTATTCAGGATTGACTTCGCACAGCTCAGTCCAGGCAGAAGAGTTATGCTAACTCATGAAGGGTGTAATGACATTGGAAAAGAAAGGCAAGTTGAGCCCTAGGTATATCAGACCTTTTGAGATTCTAGAGTGGGTAGGAGAGGTGGCTTACAGGCTTGCATTGCCACCGGGGTTATCATCTGTTCATACGGTGTTCCATGTATCCATGCTTCAAAAGTATCATGACGATCCGTCCCATGTGTTAGATTTCAGCTCTGTCCAGTTAGACAAGGATTTGACTTACGAGGAGGAACTGGTGGATATTCTAGCCCTCCAAGTTCGCCGGTTGAGATCAAAGAGTTACCCTTCCGTTCGAGTGCAGTGGAGAGGTCAGCCTGTTGAGGCAGCTACTTGGGAGTCAGAATCTGATATGCGGAGTAGATATCCCCGCCTTTTCACCAGCTCAGGTACTTTTCTATCTCCGTTCGAGGACGAACGGTTGTTTTAGAGGTGGAGAATGTGATGACCCAAAAGGATATCTTATGTTTTAGAACTCGATTCTACGCTCTTAAGCCTTAAAAAATAAATTTACCCTCCTCGATTTGCATGCGCAGTCCGGACATGTTTCCGGAAAACATTTATGTTGAAAATTGATGAAAATAAGAATTTTTGCCTTAAAAGTTGATTTTAGTTCACTTCGGTCAACATTTTTGGTAAACGGGCCCGGATCTGTGTTTTGACGGTCCCGGTGGGTCCATATCGAATTATGGGACCTGGGCGTATGCCGGAATCGAATTCGGAGATCCCTAGCTCGAGTTATGAATTTTTGATAAAAAATTAAAAGTCTGAAAATTTATTATTTTTAAGAATTGGTTGATGTTTGGCCTTGTTGATACCGGGTCCTTATTTTGGTTCCCGAGCCTGGTATAGGTCCAATATAATATTTATGACTTATCTATGAAATTTGGTGAGAAACGGAGTTGGTTGGACATGATTCGGAAGTCCGGTTGTGAATATAGGAATTTTAAAGTGTTCTTGAGAATTTTATTTGAATTGGTGCTAAATTCATAGTTCTAGGTATTATTTTGGTGATTTAATTGCGCGAGCAAGTTCGTATGATATTTTTAGACTTGTGTGCATGTTTGGTTTGGAGCCCCGAGGGCTCGGGTGAGTTTCGGATAGGCTACGGGATGTTTTGGACTTAGGAAAAATCTGATTTCTGCAGTTTTAGTGACTTCTGGTTTCCTTCTTCGTGTTCGCGAAGGCACTCTCGCGAACGCGAAGTAGGAACTGGGATGGATGAACGTTCTTCTTCATGAACGCGGAGGCCTGGTCGCGAGCGCGAAGCGATGGGGGCTTTACCCTTCGTGAACACGACCCGCTCATCGCGAACACATAGTTTTAGGCACCTAGGGAGGGGGGGTCAGTCTTCCTTCATCACGAACGCGAGCAAGGTCTCGCGAACGCGAAGGCCAGGGGGGAGTAGCCTTCGCGAACACGAAGAGGGACTCGCGAATGCGTAGGCTTAGCAGCTCTGCACTTCGCGAACGCGACAATGTCCCCGCGAACGCGATGAACACTGTCGCCCAGCACTTAAAACAGAATCCAAAAACGGGATTTGGCCATTCTTGCAAAAATTTCAAAACTAGAAGACCAAGTGGCGATTTTCAAAAGATAATTTCTTCCCCAAAGTATTGGTAAGTGATTCTAAACCATTTTCTTTCAATTACCCATTTCAATTCATAAATTTTCAACCTAAAATCTAGAGTTTTCATGGTAGAATTAGGGGTTTGGGTAGAAACTAGGGATTTCGGGAATTTGGGGATTTAGACCTCAAATTGAGGTCGGATTCCAAAACCAATTATATATCCGTGCTCGGGGATGAATGGGTAAATGGATTGTGGTCCTAACCTCGGGTTTTGACCAAGCGGGCCCGGGGTCCTTTTTTAACTTTTTAGAGGAAAATTTGGGAAATCTAAATTTATGCAATGTAATTGATTCCTTTAGCAATATTTGATATTATTTAGTGGTTTTTGAATAGATACGAGTGGTTTGGAGGTGGATTCTAGAAGAAATATTGTGATTGAATATTAAGTGGTCTTCGGAGCGAGGTAAGTATTGTGTCTAACTTTGACTTGAGGGAATTAGGAACCTCAGACTATTTGTTATGTGAAGTTCATGTCAGCGGCGTATATGTGAGGTGGCGAGTATTTATGCGCCGCTAATTTTCCTGTTTTCCATGTTTCTCCCATTTTTCTTATATTATCTCTTTCCTATGCCTAAGTGTTATGTGTTTATACTAGTGTTGTTAAATTGATCGTTCGTACCATGTTTGCGGATTTTCTGGTGATAATTGAGTATTTCTTTCAAAGTTGAGATTGATATTGTGGAATCAATTGTTGAAGTAAGGCTTGTACTTGTTATTCTATCTCCATGTTGTTATTTATGCATTGCATTATGGTAAGGGAGAGTGTTAATGCACGAAGGGTGATGCTGTGTCATATTATGAATGTAAAAGCACGAAGGGTGATGTCGTGCCATATTGTGAGTATTAATGGACGAAGGGTGATGTCATGCCATGATTTGAGAGTTAATGCACGAAGGGTGATATCGTGTCGTTTCTATTGATTTTATGGTAAGATTAAGAGTAAAAGCACGAAGGGTGATGCTGTGCATTTTGTTTCTTTGCTGTATTTGTTGTTTCTGTTCATTTATAGTATATTGGTTGTTTCAGTTATCATTCTGATGTAGTTCTTTATCTCATATTTCCCCCAGCATGTTTCCCCCTCCGGATATCTCCTATCTGAGTCTTCGTTATTGTTATTTGTATATACATTGTTAAACTGTACAGGTTGATTTGTAGGTGTCTTGCCTTAGCCTCTTCACTACTTCGTCGAGGTTAGGCTCGACACTTACCAGTACATAGGGTCAGTTGTACTGATACTGCACTCTACACTTTCTGTGCAGATTTTGGTACCAGCTCGGGTTGATCGAGATTTTTGCTATTGGACCGCTATCCGGAGACTCAAGGTAGATCTGTCGGCATTCACAGACCTTGAAGTCCCCGTCTATCTTTCCTGTTCTACTGTTTGTTTCATTCAAACAGTTGTATTTCTTTCAGACTATTACTTGTAATGAATTCTAGAATGCTCATAAATTATCACTCCAGATCCGGGTAGTAGAAATTAGTACAGTTTTTATATTATTCTGCACTCACTATATTTCACCTTAGCTAATTGTTGTTAATTACTGAATAGAATAAGGATTGGTTTAATTATTTTTCTAATGTTGGCTTGCCTAGCACGTGAAATGTTAGGCGCCATCACGGTCCAAACGGTGGGAATTCCGGATCGTGACACCTCCTTACTGGGGCATCTGTGCTCCTCCTCCTCACATGACCAAACCACCTAAGCCGCGCTTCCATCATCTTGTCCTCAATAGGGGCCACACCAACTTTGTCGCGAATAACCTTATTTCTGATCCTATCTAACTTGTTGTGCCCGCACAGCCATCTCAACATCCTCATATCTGCTACCTTCATCTTCTGGACATGAGCGATCTTGACTAGCCAACACTAAGACCCATACAACATTGTTGGTCTGACCACCACTCTGTAGAACTCACCCTTAAGTTTCGGTGGCACCTTCTTGTCACACAAAACACCGGAAGCGAGTCTCCATTTCATCCATCCCGCCCCAATACAATGTGTGACATCTTTATCAATCTCCCCATCCCCTTGAATAATAGACCCAAGGTACTTAAAACTCCCTCTCCTAGGGATGACCTGCGAGTCCAGCCTCACCTCACCTCACCTTCCCCTCCTTGAGTCTCACCACTGAACTTACACTCCAAGTATTCTGTCTTGGTCCTGCTCAACTTGAAACCTTTAGATTCCAAGGGCTGCCTCCATACCTCTAATTGCACGTTCACACCATCTCGTGTCTCATCAATCAATACAATATCATCTGCAAATAACATGCACTAAGACACCTCCCCTTGGATGTGGCGTGTCAGTACGTCCATCACCAGAGCAAACAAAAAAGGGCTGAGTGCCGACCCCCGATGCAACCCCATCATAATCAAAAAATGGTTCGAGTCCCCACCCACCGTCCTCACTCGAGTCTTTACTCCATCATTCAAGTCCTTAATCAACCTAACGTAGGAAACAGGTACATCTCTAGCTTCCAAACATCTCCACAAAACCTCCCTCAGAACTTTATTGTATGCCTTTTCTAAGTCGATGAACACCATATGCAAGTCCTTCTTTCTCTCCCTATACTGCTCCATCAACATATTTTACTTGTTCTGAGTTTAATTGTTAAACGTGGAAGCATGTCTACATTCTTGTATTGGTACCTTCATATTATGAGTTTCTATGAGATATTGTTGTCATATGTTTTGTAAAATTCCGTATTATTTAATTATGTATTTGGACCATATTGTTTGGGCTTGTTTATGCTTTTAGTCCAAAGGTTAGACTTGTTACTTAATGATTTGGTTGTACTCACGCTACACCCTGCACGGTGGGAATTCTGGATCGTGACACCTACTTACTGGGGCGTCTGTACTCCTCCTCCTCACATGACCAAACCACCTAAGCCGCGCTTCCATCATCTTGTCCTCAAAAGGGGCCACACCCACTTTGTCGCGAATAACCTCATTTCTGATCCTATCTAACCTGTTGTGCCCGCACATCCATCTCAACATCCTCATATCTGCTACCTTCATCTTCTGGACATGAGCGATCTTGACTAGCCAACACTAAGACCCATACAACATCGTTGGTCTGACCACCACTCTATAGAACTTACCCTTAAGTTTCGGTGGCACCTTCTTGTCACACAAAACACCAAAAGCGAGTGTCCATTTCATCCATCCCGCCCCAATACAATGTGTGAAATCTTCATCAATCTTCCCATCCCCCTGAATAATAGACCCAAGGTACTTAAAACTCCCTCTCCTAGGGATGACCTGCGAGTCCAGCCTCACCTCACCTTCCCCTCCTTGAGTCTCACCACTGAACTTACACTCCAAGTATTCTGTCTTGGTCCTGCTCAACTTGAAACCTTTAGATTCCAAGGGCTGCCTCCATACCTCTAATTGCATGTTCACACCATCTCGTGTCTCATCAATCAATACAATATCATCTGCAAATAACATGCACCACGACACCTCCCCTTGGATGTGGCGTGTCAGTACGTCCATCAACAGAGCAAACAAAAAAGGGCTGAGTGCCGACCCCTGATGCAACCCCATCATAATCAAAAAATGGTTCAAGTCCCCACCCACCGTCCTCACTCGGGTCTTTACTCCATCATTAATGTCCTTAATCAACCTAACGTAGGAAACAGGTACATCTCTAGCTTCCAAACATATCCACAAAACCTCCCTCGAAACTTTATTGCACGCCTTTTCTAAGTGGATGAACACCATATGCAAGTCCTTCTTTCTCTCCCTATACTGCTCCATCAACATATTTTACTTGTTCTGAGTTTAACTGTTAAACATGGAGGCATGTCTACATTCTTGTATTGGTACCTTCACATTATGAGTTTCTCTGAGATATTGCTGTCATATGCTTTGTAAAATTCCGTATTGTTTAATTATGTATTTGGACCGTATTGTTTGGGCTTGTTTATGCTTTTAGTCCAAAGGTTAGACTTATTACTTATTGATTTGGTTGTACTCACGCTACACCCTGCACGGTGGGAATTTCGGATCGTGACACCTCCTTACTGGGGTGTCTGTACTCCTCCTCCTCACATGACCAAACCACCTAAGCCGCGCTTCTATCATCTTGTCCTCAATAGGGGCCACACCCACTTTGTCGTGAATAACCTCATTTCTGATCCTATCTAACATGTTGTGCCCGCACATCTATCTCAACATCCTCATATCTGCTACCTTCATCTTCTGGACATGAGCAATCTTGACTAGCCAACACTAAGACCCATACAACATCATTGGTCTGACCACCACTCTATAGAACTTACCCTTAAGTTTCGGTGGGACCTTCTTGTCATACAAAACACCGAAAGCGAGTCTCCATTTCATCCATCCCGGCCCAATATAATCTGTGAAATCTTCATCAATCTCCCCATCCCCCTGAATAATAGACCGAAGGTACTTAAAACTCCCTCTCCTAGGGATGACCTACGAGTCCAGCCTCACCTCACCTTCCCCTCCTTGAGTCTCACCACTGAACTTACACTCCAAGTATTCTGTCTTGGTCCCGCTCAACTTGAAACCTTTAGATTCCAAGGGCTGCCTCCATACCTCTAATTGCACGTTCACACCGTCTCGTGTCTCATTAATCAATACAATATCATCTGCAAATAACATGCACCACAACACCTCCCCTTGGATGTGGCGTGTCAGTACGTCCATCACCAGAGCAAACAAAAAAGGGCTGAGTACCGACCTCTAATGCAACCCCATCATAATCGAAAAATGATTCGAGTCCCCACCCACCGTCCTCACTCGGGTCTTTACTCCATCATTCATGTCCTTAATCAACCTAACGTAGGAAACAAGTACATCTCTAGCTTCCAAACATCTCCACAAAACCTCCCTCGGAACTTTATTGCACGCCTTTTATAAGTCGATGAACACCATATGCAAGTCCTTCTTTCTCTCCCTATACTGCTCCATCAACATATTTTACTTGTTCTGAGTTTAATTGTTAAACGTGGAAGCATGTCTACATTCTTGTATTGGTACCTTCAGATTATGAGTTTCTCTGAGATATTGCTGTCATATGTTTTGTAAAATTCCGTATTGTTTAATTATGTATTTGGACCGTATTGTTTGGGCTTGTTTATGCTTTTAGTCCAAAGGTTTGACTTGTTACTTATTGATTTGGTTATACTCACGCTACACCCTGCACGGTGCGAATTCCGGATCGTGACACCTCCTTACTGGGGCGTCTGTACTCCTCCTCCTCACATGACCAAACCACCTAAGCCGCGCTTCCATCATCTTGTCCTCAATAGGGGCCACACCCACTTTGTCGCGAATAACCTCATTTCTGATCTTATCTAACCTGTTGTGCCCGTACATCCATCTCAACATCCTCATATCTGCTACCTTCATCTTCTGGACATGAGCGATCTTGACTAGCCAACACTAAGACCCATACAACATCGTTGGTCTAACCACCACTCTATAGAACTTACCCTTAAGTTTCGGTGGCACCTTCTTGTCACACAAAACACCAAAAGCTAGTCTCCATTTTATCCATCCCGCCCCAATACAATGTGTGAAATCTTCATCAATCTCCCCATCCCCCTGAATAATAGACCCAAGGTACTTAAAACTCCCTCTCCTAGGGATGACCTGTGAGTCCAGCCTCACCTCACCTTCCCCTCCTTGAGTCTCACCACTGAACTTACACTCCAAGTATTCTGTCTTGGTCCTGCTCAACTTGAAACCTTTAGATTCCAAGGGCTGCCTCCATACCTCTAATTGTACGTTCACACCGTCTCGTGTCTCATCAATCAATACAATATCATCTGCAAATAACATGCACCATGACACCTCCCCTTGGATGTGGCGTGTCAGTACGTCCATCACCAGAGCAAACAAAAAAGGGCTGAGTGCCGACCCTTGATGCAACCCCATCATAATCGAAAAATGGTTCGAGTCCCCTCCCACCGTCCTCACTCGGATCTTTACTCCATCATTCATGTCCTTAATCAACCTAACGTAGGAAACAGGTACATCTCTAGCTTCCAAACATCTCCACAAAACCTCCCTCGGAACTTTATTGCACGCCTTTTCTAAGTGGATGAACACCATATGCAAGTCCTTCTTTCTCTCCCTATACTGCTCCATCAACATATTTTACTTGTTCTAAGTTTAATTGTTAAACGTGGAAGCATGTCTACATTCTTGTATTGGTACCTTCAGATTATGAGTTTCTCTGAGATATTGCTGTCATATGTTTTGTAAAATTCCGTATTGTTTAATTATGTATTTTGACCGTATTGTTTGGGCTTGTTTATGCTTTTAGTCCAAAGGTTAGACTTGTTACTTATTGATTTGGTTGTACTCACGCTACACCCTGCATTTCGTGTGTAAATGTAGGTGTTTCCGGGCACGATGGTTGTTGATCATAGAGCTTTCACCCGTTCGGAGATTATCGAGGTAGATGCCTTGGTGTCCGCAGACCTTGACTCTCCTCCCCTATCCCTCAGTTTTACTTATTCAGTTCTACTTTCTTAAATAGTGTATCAGACTATGTATTTATATAGATGCTCATGTACTCAGTGACACCTGATTGTTTTTGGGAAATTCTGTATTGAGCTATGACGCTTTCATCCAGTTTTATGAGATTTTCATTTATTTAAACCTGTTTTAGTATATTTTGAATTTGAAAGTGTTGGAATATGTGAGTTGTCAGTTTGCCTAGTATCATGATAGGCACCATCACGACACTTGGGAATTTGGGCCGTGACAAAGAATTAAATCAATGCAATGAAACAGAAGAATAAACTCAATAATGAAAAAGATAACATGTAATAATGACTTCAAATAAGAATAACTCAACAATGAAAGAGATAATATATAATGAAAACATCAAATAAGAATAACTCAACAATAATAGAGGTAACCTATAATATGAACTTCAATTAAAGCATGTAAGAGTGAACTCGACTATCACGACCCAAAATCTAAATAGTCATAATGGCACTTAACCCAACCCGCTAGGTAAGCTAATTAACAGGCAACACAGTCCAAATGAGATTAATAAGAAAATTAATGATAAATTAATTGAACTTTTATACAATAACCCAAGGAATGGTAGTACAAGTTATGGGCCACTAAGACTTAAATTTACAAAACTGAAATGAAATAATTACAACATCTATTTGGAATGTACATGAACAAAATTCGAACCCAAAACTACCAAGGACAAGTGATAGCCATATCCGGAACGCGGGTACGTCTTCAGTGCCAGCTCCCGTCAACCATAGCATTTCAGCTCCAAGATCTACATGCAAGGTGCATAAGTGTAGTATGAGTACAACCAACCCCATGTGCTTAATAAGTATCATAACTAACCTCGGCGATGTAATAGAAGCAAGAATTATAAATTATACTCACTATCACCTATATAGTTCATAAATTAAACAAGTATAGAGCAAATATATGATCAAATGAGGAAATAACAAGTAAAACCACCTTGGTACTCACGAATATTTGTTTTAAAGTGTTTTACTCAGTCAACAATCCAGCATATAAGGAAGATATGCAAGTAAATCAGGTAAACAGTGAAGGAAATTGCAAGTAAAGATGAAATGCAATAACCAAATATTAGTCCGTTGCAACACGCAACCCAATCCAAATAACAGGAAGCCAATAAGGCCTATTGCGGCACACAACCCGATCGAAGTAATAATAACCATCTCTCCCAGAGCTCATATCAACCAGATTCATGTTGGTTTCTCATAATCCGCATGTACACCATCAAGAGAGAAACATGAGAGGGTGATCCTAGGAGGATAGATCCGTATCCACACATTGCACGGACAACTCACGTGCTACTAACATCAACTGCACGGAAAACTCACGTGCTGCGCGGATAATTCATGTGCCAATAATATCAATATCTAAATCAGCACGGACAACTCACTTGCTAATAATATAACAACCGCACAGATAACTCACGTGCTGCACGGACAACTCATGTGCTAATAGTCACAATCCGCCCGGCTTGGTCATATGCACAATATCGCAATCTGCCCGGCATGATCACAGGCACAATATCACAATCCGCACGACGTAGTCACAAGCTACCAGTCCAACCCATATCACACATGAAGCAAATATGCATGTATACATGTATATGATCAAGGAATATCAAATTTCATAATCCTGGACTGCTATAAGTGATATGCTAAGATGTATGCATGTACAAGTGTGATATCATAGCTAAAAACAGGTGAATACATCTCAAAATAGTAGCTATCAGGCTAAATCAGGAGATTAACCATTATGCAACCTCAAATTTGGCTAAAAAAGCGCACAACATGGGGTACAAATAAGAGATACATCACAATATGAGGCATATCAATCCATTCAAGGCATGTCACAGCCTAAGCACTACTCCGAGCATGGATAAATACCCAGATGCTCGCACATGGGCTCAACCCCACACATGTGTGCACCCATAGCACGCAGCTATCACAAATAACTCAGGCAACTAGTGCCTCAACCAAGTTTAGTTAGGATACTTACCTCAAGCAAGAAAAATCAAATACCGAGCAAGCCAAATAATACTCTAGAAATGCCATTCCGCACGAATAGACCTTCGAACGGCCCGATAAGCAGCAACTCCAATGTACCAAAATGGAAAATGACTAAAATGAGAGGACCGCCCCGCAAACTCAACAAGTACCATCACAACTGCAATGCTATGAACCCATCATACATGGTAGAACCACGACACATGAATTTAACACCAAGGATCATATCCCGGCATAACCCAGCTGCAATGCGTGACCCCATCCAAGCACTGGTCCACATGAAATACCTCAAGCCATAATGCTCAAAATCAATAACCACGCGCAATTTGACACCAAGTACACAAGTGCATGACCATAACCATGGAGAAGCATACAACATAATATACCACAGCCTGTAAAGACCATAACCAAGGCGCAATCAACCATTTCACACCCAATAACCATCTCGCTCAAATCTCGCTACAAGACCCAAACAGAATCGCACCATGTGTGCATATAACCAACGAATCACAATCCTGCATAGTATGGAAAAGTAACACATAAAACATATCAGATACGAGAAAAATGAATTCTAACTGAATGGCACACCCCTCGACAATAGCAGTACGGAGTCAACAAATCCGACCCGGTGTAAAATACACATCCTCCTTGGGCCTATCAATGGGTCCCCAAATCAACTCTGGTCATCCACAAATAGATAATTAACCCTACGAAAGTCCACAATGACCTAATCATGACACATACTATCATCTGGCTAGCTTTGGCCACATCTTCACATTCCACAACCACGAAACAATCTGTCTCTGAGAATTCTTGGTCTCCAAGTCCATAGAACACATGAATCACCATATCTGATCCCAACCACATCACCCGAATGTCTAACACCTCTCTCATACACGATCATCCCACGAGAAAATACTTCTAAATTTCTTCCGTGCCATATAACAAGAAATCTGAATATTAGCAGTCAAACAACCAGACAAGTACAACAATACCAATGAAGCATCTGTAAGTCAACACACAGTGCACCTTCTTAAATGCGCACCCTTCTCAGGAATTACCAAGTAGTCATAACATTCATTTAAATATCTGAAACTGTCCATACTGTCCATACTGTCCAAAATTCATGGCCTTCCCTCCAAATATGATCTGTGATCTTGCACATGCAAATCTCAATCCCACAAAACACGCCGTATCTATCATGCCATCATATGAAAAGTACGAGAATCTCATAATCAACTCTGAGTCACAAGAAAACTACATTCTCAATTAGCGAGGAACCTTCCATTTGATCTCATCCAAGAGAAAATCATAACACACAACATCTCCCCACGCCAGTAGGAAATATACACTTTGAACCGTGGTAGAAACCATTGAGAACACTTTGAAATCCATTTGCACATAACCCAGCTATCAGAACCGAAACTCTCTAACTCAACCAAGCCACGCAGGTCACCAAAACCCTAGAGCATTGCCACAAAACACCTGTAAAGACTCAGCACATCATAAGTACCCCAAAGAACCAATCGTATCCATTGACGTGTTGATCCAACCTACTACCAAGCTATCCCATTTCTCCGAGCTCCTCCCGAATTGCCCTCAAGTTGACATTTCTCCTTGTTAGAATACCATGATCCTCACTCAAAGCTCACCACAAGAGATCCTAGAATAAAGCCACACCTCCCTAAGGCCCATAAGACGTTTTATTCCCTCTCAAGCACCCCAAAAGTACCACAATCGAGACACCCGCTCGGAAGAGACCTTCTATGAATCTGAAGTCGTTTCCTCCACCCTTTTGATACCGAAATGTAAAATCCATAATGATATAGAAATGCCGCGAGTCTCGACACCATCCAATGTAAATCTCAGATCCTAGCCAAATACAAATCCGGAAAATTCACAATTGCTACATGAAAATCTTGAATCCATTAGAACTTTTTCGAGAGTCATCCACCTTGCTCAAATCTCAACTGCACCGACCAAACGGGCCGAATGACTTGTGCCCCATTAGTATAACAACATCCAAAAAAGTGACACCGCCTTAACGCAATCGAGCAAATGTCTACACCATGCGCACTACATCCGTCACGAATAACAACTCAAATCATTCCATGATTTCCATATACCCATATAGTGTAATATAACCTATATCCATAAAGTCATCCTCAAAACCAGCATCTGCAAGTCATATCTGATTCGCCAGTATGCCTCAAACCAAAATCGGTATCACACGTAAGCACGTAATCAAATCGTCGATAGCAGACTCCCCCACTTGGCTCAAAGCCATAGATCAAAACACTCGATAACTCGCAACACCCATACTCTATTACTACCATAATACCGCAGGGAGATTCAACTAAATCCTTCATAAGCTCATGTAACACAAACCATCTAATACTTCAAATCATCTGCACATCTCATGTTCATCCTCATGACGGTCAGGTCAACTATTACAACCGATCCAAACTCAAATCACACAAATAATACCCACTAGTAGAAAAGAAAGCCTCCACACAACATCATAAAATCACACATTCGTAGATTATCTCTCAAGTTATAACCCTCCTTCTTAGCCTCAAACTAACATCTCTTTATACCCTTCACAGCCACAACTACTATGCAATAACTCAATCTCCCTGGGTCGGAACTCATCAATAAGACATGAGAATCAAATTCGTTCCATAATTAAGCAACATGAAAGATCCTTCAATACACTCATAACTCGAGACTATACGTCACATCAAGACAGAAATCAAGTGTCCGATAGTCCTTTTTACGTCTCAAGCAAATTCTTCTCGTTACATTCAATATATCTGAACACATCCCGTGGTCGCATCATACTCATCATATAGACATCCAACCACTCATCGAGTCACAAATTCCACTCACAGAGATGCCACCAGACATATAAGTCCCAAACACACATGCTCACACAGCCGAAATCCCCGTGCTCATGCTACGGTCAAAACTCGGCCTCAAGTCCTCCAGACTGGCCCATCATCAGCACATAGAAATCACATCTCGCACCTCCTCCATGGAATCGCAAGCCGTCGATGCACAGCCGATACCGAGCGCTCAAATGCGCACACGAATGCGTAGAGGGAATTCAAAGAGTTATGTTTCAAGCTGAATCAATTCCGCACGATAAGGAAAGAAAGATGGGCTATTATCCTAAATGCCCTGTAGCCTCTCGAAGATAGATATGGACGTCATCATACCGATCAACAAAACTCTACTAGACACTTGCTCATGACTTGTAGAACCAATGAACCTAGAGCTCTGATACCAACTTGTCACGACCCAAAATATAACTAGTCATGATGGCACCTAACCCAACCCGCCAGGTAAGCAAATTAACAACTATCACATTTATTGAGAAAAGAAATGATAATACAACTACTTTTATAAAAGAATTTCTCAAGGACTGGTAGTAAAAATCATGAGCTTCTAAGATATAGAGTTTACAAAGATGGTTTAAAATAAAATACACCATTTGTCTGAAACATACATGAATATATCTGAAATACTAAAGCTACCAAGATCAAGAGGCAGCTATGACTGGAACGCAGGTATATCTTCAGATCCAACTCCTGTCGTACGCAGCTACATCAGCATCCAATATTTGCACGCAAGGTGCAGAAGTGTAGTATGAGTACAATCGATCCTATATACTCAATAAGTAACAAACCTAACCATAGGTTGAAAGTAGTGATGAGCTGGGACAAGGGTCAAAGTCCAACTACAATAACCAGCAACAGTCATCACAATAATAATAAAATAGTACATGAAAATAACTCAAAGGTAAGATGCTCAACTCGTTCACAGTTACGCAAAAATAGGCATGTTTTTCAAGTATAACAGTGAATCCTAAATCTTTCACCGAAAGCACAAAAAGCATAGGAATAAGTTTGAAAACCGTGTTTTTCCCAAAAACCTTTCAACAATAAATAAGATGTTTCATTGTCAGATAGCATGAGGAAAATACATCTCTATGCCTACATGTCAATATACAGGTGAAATCATGAATGTCACCAAAGCCGGGTAGCAGAAGGAAATGCATCTCTATGCATGTATCTCAAGTACGCATGTCAAATGCAATGCATCTCAATGATGAACTCATGTACTCACCCTCTCAGAGTACTCCATCTCATTGTCTCGTATTCTTACTCATCATGCTCAATACTCATCACACTCAATCACTCAGTACTGTACAGGGCAGATCCAGTCCAAATGCAAATGATTGCTAGCAATTGCGCCCACTGTGGGTGTGTAGACTCCGGAGAGGCCGATCCAGCCCAAGCGCTATAATAAGCCAAATCTTGGCATAAATCAATAAAACTTGTTGCGGCGTGCTGCCCGACCCCATAAATATAACTCACAACAGGCCCTCAGCCTCACTCAGTCATCAATATCTCCAGTCTCTCGGGCTCACAACACTCCTTCTAAGCAGCCCTAATCAATTATACGAGATGTGACAATATATGATAACAAAGACTGAGATATGATATGAAATGATGAATGCGACTAAGCACATAACTGCAATTAAGCAAAGAACTCAACAGCAAAGAACGACTACTGTGGGTCCCAATAGTACCAACATATAGGCTAAAAATGATTTCTAGCATGAATTACAGCTCAAGTGCTCTAACACATAAAGTACAGTAAAACTGTTCAGATAAAATAGCTACACAGTTCCACAGAATCGACTACATCACAACTCATACGGTGCACGCCCACACACCCGCCACCTAGCATGAGCATAACCTCAATATCAATCAGATAACATGTAATTCGGGGTTTCATACCCTCAACACCAAGTTTAGAAGTGTTACTTACCACGAACAAGCCAAATTTAATACCGAGGAAGCCAGACGATGCCCCAAAAATGACACCTCGCGCATACCGACCTACAAATGGTTTGAAACTAGCCACAAGCAACTCAAATACATCAAATAATTCCAAGGAAATAAACCCAATCGATAAAAGTCGAATCTTTAGTCAAAAGCCCAAAATCAACCCAAAAGTCCAACTCGGGCCCGCACCTCGAAACCCGATGAAACTCACAAAATCTGATAACCCATTCAGTCACGAGTCCAACCATATTAGGTCCACTCAAATACAACTCCGAGTCGATGTTCAAAACTCAAAAATTCAGTTTTTGAAATTTTAGGCTAAAACCCCCAAATTTCCTCTTTAAAATTCATCAACCAATTGCTAAAAATGAAGATAGATTCATGAAATACAGACAAAATCGAGTTAAGGATGCTTACCCCAATTAGTGTGGTGAAATTCCTCTTCAAAGTCGTCCAAAACCGAGCTCCAAGTCTAAAAAATGAGAATAAAATGGCCAACCCTCGAAAATATAGTTTATGCCCAGCGCTGTTCGTATCTACTAAGAAAATAGCCGCTTCTGCGGTGTCGCTTCTGCGATCACAACTACCTAGCTGACCCCTCGCACATGCGGAATAGTATCCACTTCTGCGATATCGCAACTGCGAGCTCCTCTTCGCCCCTATGCAAGACCCTGATTCTGTTCCTAAACTCACCAAATCTGCACATTCACAGATGCGAAGAAACCTCGGCTTCTGCGGTCTCCTACTCCCAGCAGCACTCCCGCCTCTGCGATTCCACTACCGCTTTTGCGGCTCCGCACCTGCGCCCATAGTTCTGCATGTGCTGTCGCACCAGAAGCCCAGCCACACCAACAAGTTTCGAATCATAACACGGACCTACTCGAGGCCTCAAATCACGCATAACAACATCGAAACGATGAATTGCACCTCAAATCAAACTTAAATGATCTTTGAACTTTCAACTTCCAAAACTCACACCGAAACATATCAAATCAACTCGGAATGAACTCAAATTTTGCACACAAGTCCCAAATGACATAACGAAGCTATTCCAATTCTCATAAACCACAATCGGAACTCGATTCCACCAAAGTCAACTCACGGTCAAACTTATAAACTTTCCAAACCTTAAAATTTACAACTTTCGCCAATTAGCGCTGAAATCTTCTAGAAATATCCAAATGCAAATCTGGGCATACGCCCAAGTCCAAAATCACCATCCTACCTAACGGAACCATCAAAACTCTGTTCCGAGGTCAAATTCACAAAGGCCAAACTTGGTCAACGTTTCCAACTTAAAGTTTCAACAATGAAATTTATTCTTTCAAATCAATTACGAATAACCCGAAAACTAAAACGACGATTCACACAAGTCTTAATACATCATACGGAGCTACTCATGTCCTCAACTACCGAGCGAAGTACAAATGCTCAAAACGAACGGTCGTGTCGTTACATATATAATCATGTAATATAAGTGAAAATTGATCAAAATCAATTCCCAATAATTGTATGTGAAAATTCCCTATCCAAATCACCTTCTGCTGAGACCAAGGTTCCAAAATATGAAAAAATGACCAAATCTCGTCTTCCTAGCCTTTATGTTCAGGTGAAGATATCGCAATTGCGAACCCTTGCAATTGCAAAGAAGAGTTCGCAATTTTGGCACCTGACAAGTCCTGGGAAATGTCGCAATTGCGACACAGACCTTGCAAATGCAAAGTCTGCCCTCTTCGTAAATGCGGCCAATTGGTCGCAAAAGCAAACCTACGCAGCTCAGACATTTCTGCACAAATGCGATCTAGGTATCGCAAATGCCACACTTGAGACCCCTCCCCCCCCCTTCTATGATCGCAATTGCGATGCTAGTACTCGCAATTGCGATAACTGGAGCACTAGCACACCAACAACCTGGAATGTGTTCAAACTAATCTGAAACACGTCCGAAACTCACCCGAGCCCTCGGGGATCCAAACAAAATATCCACACAAGTCTAAAAATATCATACGAACTCGCTCACGCGATCAAAGTACCAAAATAACATCTAGAACGACAAATCGAATATCAAAATGCATGAAATTTATATTGAAACTCAAGAACTTCTAAAAACACAACCACGCGTCTGATTCCTATCAAATCAACTCGGAGGAACTCCAAACTTTGCAGACAAGTTTCAAATAATAAAACGGACCTATACCGAATCCCAAAACTAAAATCTGAATCTGATAGCCATAAAGTCAAACCTCGGTCAACACTTCTAACTTAAGCTTCTAACATGAGAATCACTCATTCAAATCAATCCCGAAACATTCAAAAATCGAATCCGACCAAGCACGCAAGTCATAATACACAATATTAAATCACTCACGACCTCGAACCACTAAACAGATTGGTAAAGCTCAAAATGATCGATCGGATCGTTACAACCAATCATAAGTTTCGGCGAAAACTCTATGTATATATGTAAATATATATAAGAAATAGTATATATATTTAAAGTGACACTCGTAAAAAAAACGTGTCCAAGGTGCCAGTGGCAAAGTTCTGTATTTTCCTTCTGCAAGGTGAGTACAATTCCAGCTGTGAGCAAATATTGTTTTGGCTTGCATTCTATTGCAACTTAAAGAGATCAAGTACATAGACACAACACACTCTTTGTATTTTAAAAGTTTGAGTTTTTTTTAGTTTTGTTTAAGCATAAACTGATAAGATATAATAATAATAATAATAATAATAATAATAATAATAATAATAATAATAATAATAATAATAATAATAATAATAATCTTTATATGATATTCTTTTAGAATTAAATAATATAAAATCAAAATCCTTCTTTAGAGTTTTTCCCAATTACCAAATCTCTCCAGTAAAACAAAGCCCCAAGTCCCTTCCGCCACTTTCCCCTTTTCCTTGCTCATAGCTGCACACCCCTACTACTACTTCACACTTATATGCTAGCGCTTCTTCTACTTTACCTTTGCGGACTGTTTCACGCCTTCATTGCTCACTGGCCATTGCTGTATGCCCGCCATTGTAAATCTTCCTCACTTTCTCTTATTTATTTCTTAACCCTATGTGGCTATTTATTTTTTTTTCATCAAATATAAGTTCTTGCTCTGTTTTGTTTGTATTTAGTTAGATTTTCGTGTTCATGCTAAACTTTATTGTCACTGTTTTGATTTCTTTATACTTCTTTTTTTTTTTTGAAAATCCTATGCCTTAAATGGCTTAATTGTAGAAAATAATATTGTGGATAAAATAAAAAGAACATTCCAAATAATTTTGACCAACAAAAATTCCAAATTAACTCCATTTTAACAATAACAACAAAAACAACAACAACAACAACAATAAAAATTTTAGAAAAAAATAAGTTATTTTCATTTACTAAACTTATTAAAGGTATGAACTAATAGAAATTGTTATATATTCTATAGTGAGCTACAAAGAAAGTTTTTTCATTGGAATGAACTTCTATTTTATAGGAATTGAATGGAGTTAAAATGGCTTCATTGTAGAAACTAATATCGTGGATAAAAGAGAATGAACATTCCAAATAATTTTGACCAAAAAAAATTTAAAATTAACTCTATTTTAACCACAACAACAGCAACAACAACAACAACAACAACAACAAAAAAAAAATATATTAGAAGAAATTAAGTTATTTTCATTTACTAAACTTATTGATGGTAAAATGGTGTTAAAATGGCTTCATTGTAGAAACTAATATCGTGGATAAAAGAGAAAGAACATTCCAAATAATTTTGACTAAGAAAAATTTAAAATTAACTCCATTTTAACCACAACAACAACAACAATAAAAAAAAAAATATTAGAAGAAATTAAGTTATTTTCATTTACTAAACTTATTGATGGTATGAACTAGTAGAAATTGTTATATATTATATAGTGAGCTTCAGAGAAAGTTTTCTCATTG
Source organism: Nicotiana tomentosiformis (assembly GCF_000390325.3). Lineage (NCBI taxonomy): Eukaryota > Viridiplantae > Streptophyta > Magnoliopsida > Solanales > Solanaceae > Nicotiana > Nicotiana tomentosiformis. Next base: position 69,219,378 of record NC_090817.1, read on the forward strand.
GAATGAAATTCTATTTTATAGGAATTGAATTGAGATGGATAAATTGTCATGGAGTTTTCTCATTGGAATATTTCAAGAAGATGCTAAATTTATCAAATAATAATCAATCAATTCAAGCTATTTTTAATAAGCACTCCGAGAAGTTGAAAAGTAAGTATCAGATATGTTTAGAAGCATCAAGTGATGTGAAAAGACTTATGAATTTCCTTTTAGGGGTCATGATGAAAGTGAATCTTCAACAAATCAAGGCCTCTTTCTAGGATTCTTACGATGTCATCGGGACAAGCATCCGGATGTGGGAAAAGTAATATAAAAAAAAATGTTCTACAAAAAAATATTGACTTGACCTATGATCCAAAAGGATATTATCAATGCTTGTGCAAAAGAAATATTAAAGGTTATAATTAAAGACTTGAATGGAGATTACTTTGGTATATTAGTTGATGAATCCAAAGACATTTCACACAGAGACAAATGATGCTTGTTTTGTATTATGTTAAGAAGAATGGTGAATCTCCATTGATAATATGTAAGGGTAGATTAACAATAAAAGATATAACATGTAAGGGGGTACATATAGCCTATGTACCCCCTCGTCACCTTGCGTACACAGCTCTCATATAACACCAATAGCACAAACAACTCTAATCCTAAGGGGTTCCCCCGTACAAAGTTAAGCAAGATACTTACCTCAGACAAGCTAACTCAATCCACTAGTTAGCTTTTTCCACGAGTATCCAACTTTGTGCGGCTCGAATCTAGCCAAAATCACTTAATACCATAAATACATGCCATAGGAAGCTATTTCGGATAATAAAGTTACAAACTTTAAAGAAAATAAAAAAGTCAACCCTGGGCACGTACCTTAGAACCCGACCAAACTTATAAAATCCAAAGACTCATTAAATAACGAGTCCAACCATACCAAAATTATCTAATTCCGACCTCAAATCGACCTCAAATCCCCAAATTTCACTTTAGGAAGTTCCACAAAAATCCCCCATTTTCTTTACTTTAATTCACTAATAAATGATAAAACTAAGGTGGAATCATGATTAATTAACAAATCCAAGTCAAAAACACTTACCCCGATCCAATACATGAAAATCCCCTACAAAATCGCCCAAAACTGAGCTGTACAACTTAAAATATAAAAATAATACTCTAACCCTCGATTTGGGTTTTAACATTCAAATGCCCAGTTATTACTCTACGTGATCGCGGAAAAGCAATCGCGATTCTCGGATAACAAATTCCACCAGCTCAAAAAATCCTCCTACGCGATCGTGATATTGCAGTCACTACTGCGATGACCAGTGATCTTTAGGCTAAGCGATCGCAGTCAAGTCCATGCGAACGCGATGAACAATGTGTGCCTCCCCACATCCTCTCCATCTTTATACTTGAACGCGGTCCCTCACACGCGTTCATGATTCACAAGCACCCTAATCATCGTGATCTCATTCTAAACTTCGCAAACGCGAAGAGTAAAAATCATCAGCCACTAAGGACTCTACACGATCGCGGCAAATCCTTCGCGAACGCTATGAAGGAAACAAGAAGCACAGAAAACCAACATTCTCAACACATACATAAATGGTCCGAATTCAATCCGAAACACACTCGGGGCCCCGTCCAAACATACCATCATGTCCTATAACACAATACGAACTTGATCAAAGCATCAAATCACATCAAATAACACCAAAATCATGAATCACACCTCGATTCAAGCCTAATGAACTAATGAACTTCCAACTTCTAAAACTAATGCCGAAACATACCAAACCAACTTCGAATGACCTCAGATATTGCATACAAGTCATAAATGACACATCGAACATATTCCAACTTTTGAAACCGAAATCTGACCCCGATATCAATAAAGTCAACTCTCGGTCAAACTTCTCAACCTTCCAAACCTTTAACTTTCCAACTTTCGCCAATTCAAGCCAAAACGACCTACGGACCTCTAAATCAATATCCGGACATACGCCTAAGTACAAAATCACAATACGAAGATATCAGAACCATCAAAACTCCATTCCGGAGTCGTCTACATAAAAGTCAAACTTCGGTCTACTCGTTCAACTTTAAGCTTCCAACCTTGAGACTAAGTGTCCCAATTCACTTTGAAACTCACCTGAAAGCAAACCAACCACCCCGTCAAGTCACATAATCACAATTTAACATAGAGGAGTTAATAAATAGGGAAACAAGGCTAACATACTCAAAATGACCGACCAGGTCGTTACATCCTCCCTCTCTTAAAACAAACGTTCATCCTCGAACGAGTATAGAGACATACCAGAAGTGATAAAAAGATGAGGATAATGGCTACGCATATCATGCTCGATCTCCCAAGTCACCTCCTCGCTTGGCTGACCCCTCCACTTAACCTTCACTGAAGCAATATTCTTTGACCTCAACTTTCGGACTTGCCTGTCCGTGATAGCCACTGGCTCCTCAACATAAGTCAAATCCTTGTCCAATTGGACTGATCTGGAATCTAAAACATGGGACGGATCACCGTGATACTTCTAGAGCATGGAAACATGGAACACCGGGTGAACTGCAAATAAGCTAGGTGGAAATTCAAGCTTGTAGGCCACCTCCCCCACTCTCTTGAGGATCTCAAAAGTACCAATATGCATAGGGCTCAACTTGCACTTCTTCCTGAACATCATCACACCCTTCATGGGTGAAACCCGGAGCAAAACCCGCTCTCCCACCATAAATTCTACATCATGAACCTTTTGATCAGCATAACTCTTCTTCCTAGACTGTGCTTTACAAAGCTAATTTTGGATTAACTTAACCTTCTCCAAAGCATCTTGAACCAAATCTGTGCCCAACAATATAGCCTCACCCGGCTCAAACCAGCCAATTGGAGAACGTCATCGCCTCCTATATAGGGCCTCATAAGGATCCATCTAAGTACTCAATTGGTAGCTGTTGTTGTAGGCAAACTCCGCAAACGGCAAGAACTGATCCCAAGAACCCCCCGAAATCCTTAACACATGCACGAAGCATATCCTCTAAGATCTAAATGATGCACTCGGACTGTTCGTCCGTCTGGGGGTGAAATGTTGTGCTTAACTTAAATCGTATGCCTAACTCATGTTGCACAACTTTATAAAAATGCGATGTAAACTGCGTGCCCCGATCAGAGATAATGGATACTTGCACGCCATGAAGTCGAACAATCTTGGGGATATATATATCTGAGCTATCTGCTCTGAATATTAGGTAGTCACCACAGGAATGAAATGAGCCGACTTGGTCAACCTATCCACAATCACCTATACATTGTCAAATTTCTTCTGAGTTCGTGGGCGCCCAATAATGAAGTCCATGGTAACACACTCCCATATCCACTCAGGAATCTCAAGTCTCTGAAGCACACCACCCGGCCTCTGTTGCGCATACTTCACTTGCTGACAATTTAGGCACCGAGCCACATACTCCACTGTATCTTTCTTGCTGACAATCGTGCTGCCACAAATCCTGATATATCTTAGCGGCACCTAGATGAATGGAGTACTGCGATCTGTGGGCCTCCGTAAGAATAAAATCACGTAGCCCATCTACGTTGGGCACACATAACCGGCTCTGTATCCGCAACAAACTGTCATCTCCGATAGAAACATCCTTGGCATCACCATGTTGTACCATGTCCTTAAGGACAAGCAAATGGGGGTCATCATACTAACGCTCTCTAATGCGCTCAAATAAAGAAGACCAAGAGAACCACGCAAACAAGAACTCGACTGGGTTCCGAAATATCCAATCTCACAAACTGATTAGTCAAGGCCTGAACATCCATGTCTAGTGGCCTCTATGCTGCCGGTAGATATACCAAGCTACCCAAACTCTCTGCCTTTCTACTCAAGGCATCGGCCGCCACGTTGGCCTTCCCGGGATGATATAGAATAGTGATATCATAGTCTTTAAGAAACTCTAACCATCTTCGCTGTTGTAAGTTAAGATATTTCTATTTGAACAGATACTGGAGACTCCGGTGGTCGGTATAGACCTCACATGGGACACCATACAAATAGTGCCGCCAAATCTTCAAGGCATGAACAATAGCTACCAATTCCAAGTCGTGGATAGGATAATTCTTCTCATGAACCTTCAATTGTTGAGATGCGTAGGCAACCACCCTACCACCTTGCATCAACATAGTGCCAAGGCCACCACGTGACATATCACAATACACAGTATAAGATCCTAAAGCCGTATGTAACACCAACGTCGGGGTTGTAGTCAAAGCAATCTTGAGCATTTGGAAGCTCGCCTCACACTCCTCGGACCATCTGAAAGGAGCACCCTTCTGGGTAAATCTAGTCATAGGTGCAACAATGGATGAGAAACCCTTTATGAGACGACGATAATATTCAGCCTAACCAAGAAAACTCTGAATCTCAGTAGCTGAAGACGATCTGGCCAACTCTAAACTACTTCAATCTTCTTCGAATCTACCTTGATCCCCTCACTCGATACCATATGACCCAAAAACGCCACTGAATCGAGCAAAAACTCACACTTCAAGAATTTTGCATACAACTTCTTCTCTCTCAAGGTCTGAGCACGATCCTCAGCTGCTGCTCATGATCTTTCCAACTGCGGGAATACACCAAGATGCCGTCAATGAACACAATAATGAATGAATCATGATATAGATGGAATACACTGTTCATCAGGTGCATAAATGTTGCTGGGGAATCGGTCAGCCCAAATGACATCACAAGGAACACGTAGTGACCATACCGAGTCCTAAAGGCAGTCTTCGGGATATGCGAATCCCGAATCTTCAGCTGATGAGACCCTGACCATAAATAAATCTTTGAGAACACTCTAAAACCCTGTAGCTGATCAAATAAGTCTTCAATGCGCGGAAACGGGTACTTTCTCTTCACTGTAACCTTGTTTAATTGCCGATAATCAATACACATGCGCATAGAACCATCTGACTTCTTCCCAAATTGAACTGGAGAAACCCAAGGCGATACATTGGGCTGAATGAAATCCTTATCAAGCAACTCTTGCGACTGCTCCTTCAACTCCTTCAACTATGATGATGCCATACGGTATGGTGGAATATAAATGGGCTGAGTGGCCATCAACAAGTCAATACCAAAATCGATATCTTTATCGGGTGGCATGCCCGGAAGATCTGCTGCAAATACATTTGGGAAGTCTCTCTCTACCGGAACTGATTCAACGGTAGGAATATCAGTACTTACATCTCTCACAAATGATAGATATGCATCACACCCCTTCTCAATCATCCGTTGTGCCTTAAGGAAGGACACAACCCTGCTAGGAATATAATCCAATGTACTCCTCCACTCTAACCACGGAAAACCTGGCATAGCTAGTGTCAAAGTCTTGGCATGACAATCATGAATAGTATGATAGAGCGACAACCAGTCCATGCCCAGGATAACATCAAAGTCTACCATACTGAGTAACAATAGAACAACTCTGGTCTCAAAACCACCAATAACAACTAAACACGACCGATACACATGGTCCACAACAATAGAATCTCCCACAGGCGGGGACACATATATAGGAGAACTCAAAGATTCACGAGATATATCCAAATACCGAGCAAAGTAAGATGACACATATGGGTAAGTGGAGCCTGGATCAAATAAGACTGATGCATCTCTATAAAAAACTAGAATAATACCTGTGATGACTGCGTCTAATGCGATCACCTCTGTCCTACCCAGAAAAGCATAAAATCTGGCCTGGCCTCCCCCTCTAGGGCAACCCCTACCCGCCTGACCTCACCCCTAGCAGGCTGTGCAGGTGGGGCAGCAACTGGAGCTGCAACCAAGGCTTGATAACCCTGGGGACCCTATGGAATACTTGGAGCCTATGTAGTCTATGGAGGTGCACCCCTCCTAAGTCTGGGATAGTCCCTTACTATATGTCTGGTGTCGCCACACTCAAAACACGCTCTCGGTGGGCCTGGCTGCTGAAACTGGTTCGGATTTGCCCTGCTGGACTAACCGCTGAAGGCACCCCTTAAAAGAGGTGCATTAGACAATAGCAGTGCATAATGGGCTATCGGAAACCTCGGAGTAGTCATAGCACCACTAGAAGATGGAAGTGCTGAATGAACTAGACGGCTCACACAGCCTCTACCATGACGGGTTGTAGCTGTAGCATGGCCACCACTAAATCTTACAGTACCTCGAGGACTTTTGCCCTCCATGTCCTCTCTATCACGGCCCCGCATACCATCTAACCTCTGCACTACCACCTACTGGTATGGGGTATCTATCTCCAATTGTCGAGCCACACTGAATCTAATACCATAGTTGAGCCCCTCGATGAATCTCGGACTTTTTCTCTGACTGTAGAAACCAAGCAAGGTTCATGTCTAGACAACTCACTGAATCTGACAGCATACTCTGAAATTGTCATAGTACCCTGGCGTAGCTGCTCAAACTCCGTGCACCAGGCATCCCTAAGAGTCTGGGTGACAAACTCTCTTAAGAACATCTCTGAAAACTGAGTCCATGTAAGTGAAGCTGCATCGACTAGGCTACCCTCCTCATAAGCCCGCCACCACTGATATGCTGCTCTTGACAGCTAGAATGTAGTAAAAGTAACTCCGCTTGTCTCCACAATACCCATGGTGTAGAGAATACGGTGGTACTTCTATAGAAAATCTTATGCATCCTCTGTAGCTAGGCCGCTGAAAGTAGGAGGATGATACTTCTTGAACCTCTCAAGTCTCAGCTGCTCCTCCTCAGATGCCACTACCCTAACCGCGGGCTGAACCGGAACAACAGGCTACACTGGTATAACTCCCAAGACCTGATCAACCTGGACCTGCTGCTCTGAAGTACGGGCTGTGGGGGTCTGGGCTCCTCCCCCGGTCTAAGATGTAGTTGGTGAGCTAGAGAACCGAACATGATCATAAATTGTGATATGGTCTCCTGAAGTGCAGGGATGATGACGGGCACCTCGGGTGCCTGTCCCTTAACTGTAGCTACTGGTGGCTCCTCGGTTGCTGCTTGGGTGGGTACTCTAGCTGCACCACGTGCCCCTCCTCGGCCTCTACCCCGGCCCCGGCCTCTCATGGCTCTAGCAGATGGCGCAGGCGTCTGATCGTCAGATATCTCTATACCGATCCGCAAGACTCTACTAAACCTTTTAATGACTAGTTACACCTATGAACCTAGAGCTCTGATACCAACTTGTCACAACGCTATTTTCCCACCTTAGGATGATGGCACCTAGTCTTTAAGACTAGGTAAGCATAACATTCATGAATACTTAATGGAATTTAACAGTAAGAAAATATGATAATTCGATAAAATCATAATAAATCTAAAATAGGACATCTATAACAAAACTCCCAAACCCGTGGAACTAAGTCATAAGCTCTACACGAGTACATTGTAAAATACCTAGTAAACCACTATCTAGATAAGGGGTAAACGGTAGTAAAATAAAGACAAAATATGACTCTGAGGCCTGCGGACGCCGGGCAGGTATATCTTGAAGTCTTTGAACTGTATGGTCCACTCACTGATGCCTAGCCTAAGTCGAGGTACCTGGATCTGCACAAAGCTATGCAAAAGAGTAGCATGAGTATACCACAACGGTACCCAATAAGTATCAAGCCTAACAGCAGTAGAATAGTGACGAGGCCAGGTCAAGACACCTACTAGGATAAGAAAAGAAGCTGAATAAGTATACTATAGTCTAATTATGAAAACGGGGAAATTGGGGCAATAAAGCAATAAAGCTACAACTGAATCTAAAGCAATAAAGGCAACAAGGAAGGAATGCATAATAAGAACATCAAGAAAACAATATGGAAAAATACAAGTGTGGTGAATAAGAGATAATAACGAAAATCACATCACAATCAAGGTACCGCCTCGTAATCTCATTTCACAATCGCAATCATAATATAGATAGTTTTGAAAATATTTTTCCTGAAATAGCTACACGCACTTTAGCCCACTTTATGTCGCCACGTAGATTCAAGTAATTCCCTTCCTAGAAACACGCACATAGATCCCACCTTATGCCGCCGCATATGCATCAATATCACAACACAATCACAACTCGCACCACAAGTGCCTATATACCACAGCATGCCAAAAGAATCAACAATACCAATGTTTCTACAACAAATAGCCCATGGCTCAACCACAATGTGTACAAGAGTCTCAACAATAACTAAATAATAGTGAATAGCTCAACAAGAATGATATCTCAACAATTAACAACTTCACCTCAAAGTGATAACGGCTTTTACAATTTTAATCCCAATAACTAAACAAGAAGATATTACATGAAATAACAACTTCAAGTAAGTAATTCAACAATTAAACATATGAGGGTATAAGAGAAAAAGAACAAGTAAGAGGTCGAACAAGTGTTAACAATGTCTAACACATGTAAGGGTAGATTAACAATAAAAGATATAAAATGTTATGACAATTCAATTAAAGGCATGGAAAGAATGTAAATAGCCTAAAATGGTCAAAAACCAGATATAGCCCGCGTACCCAATCATCACCTTGCGTACACGACTCTCATATAACACTAAAGCACAAACAACTTCAATCCTAAGGGGTAGTTCTCCCACACAAAGTTAGGTAAGATACATACCTCAAATAAGCTAACTTTATCCACTACTAATCCTTTTCCGTGAATATCCAACTCCGGACGGCTTGGATCTAACCAAAATAATGTAATACCATAAATACATGCCATAGGAAACTATTCTGGATAATAAAGTTGTAAACTTTAAAGGAAATCAAAAAGTCAACTCAAAATGTCAATCGCCGCACCTTAGAAGCCGAACAAACTTACGAAATCCGAACACCCATTTAATAACGAGCCCAACCATACCAAAATTATCCAATTCCGACCTCAAACCGACCTTCAAATCCCCCATTTTCACTTTAGGAAGTTTCACAAAAATCCCCCATTTTCTTCATTTTAATTCGCTAAATAAATGATAAAACTTGGATGGAATCATGATTAATTAACAAATCCGAGTCAAAAACACTTACCCCGATCCAAGACGTTAAAATTCCCTCCAAAATCGCCAAAAACCGAGTTATACAACTCAAAATATAAAAATAATACTCTAATCCTCGATTTGGCTTTTAACATTCTGGTGCCTAGTTATTACTCTATGCGATCGCGAGACCACAGTCACTAATGCGATGACAAGTGATCTTCAGGCTATGCGATGGCGGTCAATTCCATGCGAACGCGATGAACAACGCGTGCCTCCCCACAACCTCTCCTTATAAGCGAACACAATCCCTCACACACGTTCGCGATTCACAAGCACCCCAAGCATCGCGATCGTATTGCAAAACTCACGAACGCGAAGAGTAAAAATCATCAGCCACTAAGGACTTTACGCGATCATGGAAACTCCTTTGCGAACGTGATGAAGGAAACCAAAAGCATAGAAAACGAGCAGTCTCAACACATGTATAAATGGTCTGAACTCAATCCAATACACACCCGGGGTCCCCCGGGACCCTGTCCAAATAGACCACCAAGACATATAACACAATACAAACTTGCACGAAGACTCAAATCACATCAAACAACACCAAAACCATGAATCACACATCGATTCAAACCTAATGAACTTACAACTTCTAAAACTAATGTCGAAGCATACCAAACCAACTTCGAATGACGTCAAATTTTGCACACAAGTCATAAATGAAACAATGGACCTATTCCTACTTATGAAACCAAAATCCGACCCCGATATCAATAAAGTCAACTCTCAGTCAAACCTCTCAACCTTCCAAACCTTCAACTTGCCAACTTTTGCCAATTTAAGCCAAAACGACCTATGGACCTCCAAATAAATATCTGGATGCGCCTAAGTTCAAATTCACCATACGAAGCTATCGAAACCATCAAAACTTCATTCCGGAGTCGTCTATACAAAAGTCAAACTCAGATCAACTATTTCAACTTTAAGCTTCCAGCCTTGGGACTAAGTGTCCCAATTCACTTCGAAACTCACCCAAAACCAAACCAACCACCCTGGCAAGTCACATAACCATAATTTGATATATATAGGAGGCAATAAATAGAGGAACGAGGCTAACATACTCAAAATAATCGGTCGGGTCGTTACAGTTAATGCCGTGGAGTTTCTTAACATCACAAAGAAAAGATTACAAGATATGAGAAAAATTGGATAGGAGTCTTTGCTAGATGATGTCTCCTCATTTTTTGATATGCATGATATTTTAATTCCCAAGATAAATGAATCTTATTTTCCTGGAAAGTCGAAGCGTAAGTCTTCTGGTGTTTGTTATTCACACTACTTGCGTGTTGATATATTTTATCTTGTAATTGATATGCAACTTTAAGCACTTAATGACCGTTGTGTAGTGAGTAGAGATTTACTTCTTGGGATGGCTAGCTTAAATCCAACTAATTTTTTTTTCTAATTTTGATAAAGGTAAAATAATGAATTTAACAAAATGTTACCCAAATGAGTTTGATGAAATACAAATTCTAGAATTGAGTTATGAACCAGATACTTTCATAATTCATATGTGAGCTGGTAATCCCAAGTTCTCCAACTTACAATGAATTAGCGGTTTGGCAAAAGCATTGGTTGAGGCAAATCTTGTGGAGACTTATTCGTACGTTTATTTACTTATAAAGTTGACACTTATTTTATATGTTGCTACCGCAAATATGGAGAGAGCATTCGCATCCCTGAAGTAGATAAAGAATTAAGAGTGGAATAGCATAGGTGAACAATATTTAAATAATTGTTTAGTTTGTTAAATGATGTATTTACAAATGTAAATAATGATGTCATTATTGATCGTTTTAAAAATATGAAAACTCATCAAGGATAATTGTAAATAGATGATATATATTTGTGATGATAATAATATTATGGAAGTTTTATGCTTTGCGTCAATTAGTTATAGGTATTATATTTTTTCGTTTGATCGATTTATCTATATAAATAAAAAAGATGAATAACCTAAACCGAATGTAAGTACCCGATAGGTCGTTTTGAGTATTAACCTTTATTTCTGTATTTCGAGACCTCTCATAGTTTTATTTGATATTTATTTATTTGCGTGCATGGTCCATATCATTTTTCGGAAAGTTTTTAGGTATAATTTTGAAGAAAAGGTGATTTTTGACCTAAAATAAGGTTAGAGTTGACCACAGTCAATATATTTTGTAAACGATCTCATATCGGTATTTTGACAATTTTGGTAGATTTTGTATGATAGTTTTGGACTTATATGCACGTTTGGTTGGGGTCCGAGGTGACCTGAGCGCATTTTGGCGCGTTATGTGAGAAATTGTGAAAATGAGTTTTAAAATTGAAATTCTTGAGTTTTGATGATCGATTCTTGTTATTTGATGCTATTTTGATGATTTGAGGTAGCGAGCAAGTTTGTAGGATGTTATTACACTTGTGTGCACCTTCGGTTTGGAACCTGAGGGGCTCGATTGAGTTTCGGGTGAGTATCGGAAGAGTTGGTAACTGGTGGTGCGAGCCCACAGATATCACATTTGCGATGTCTGACTCGAATTTGTGAGCCTCGCTTCTTCGGTCAAATGATCACATTTGCGAAATTGGGCTAGGGGCCGGTAATTTGCTTTTGCGAAGAATAGTTCGCTTTTGTGCGAACTCAGCTGAGATCACATTTGCGATCCTAGAGTCTCATTTGCGATGAAGTGTCCTGGGAGTCAGCTTCGTATTTGCAACGCATTGGTGCGAATTTGCGATAGAGTGAACCTCGCATTTGCAAACAAAATTTTGCATTTGCAACTTCACTGGGCCTGATGCACTGGTCGTATTTGTGATCAGTGTGTCGCTTTTGTGGACATCACATTTGCGAACTAATATTCGCAAACGCAACATTTACAGCTGGGTAAAAGAGGAGAAAATCAAGATTTAGCTAATTTTATACCATTTTTCAACCCTAAGCTCTCTAGAGGCAATTATTGAAGAACGTTTTCTTCCCAAATTCATTGGTAAGCATCTTTAAATAGTTTTTAATCAATTTCAATTACCTTTCATGAGTGTTTAACATCAAATCTAAGAATATTATGGTAACAATTAGGGGTTTTACGTAAAACTTAGGCATTTTGTAAAATTGAGAATTAGACCTCAAATTGAAGTCGGATTTCAAAACAAAACACATAACCAGGTTCGGGGGCGAATGGGTAATCGAATTTTGGTCTGAATATCGGGTTTTGACCAAGCGGGCCTGGGGTTGAGTTTTGTTGACTTTTTTAATTTAGCTAAAGATTGAACCTTTTTCATTCGTGGGTAGTTTCTAAAGCTTATTTTGCATTGTTTGAATGATCTTTGGCTAGATTCGATTAGTTTGTAGGCTTGTTCTAAAGTAAATGCCATGGTTTATTGTTGATTTGATTGCGGAAAGAGGTAAGTGTCATGTTTAACTTTGACTTGAGGGAATTAGGACTTGTTTGTCTATTTGCTACGTGAATTATATGTGGGGACGACGTATATGTGAGGTGACGAGTGTATATGCATTGTCATGGGTTAAAGCATTTGGGGTGAGTTATTTACCTTCATGTCATTAGTTATGCCATGTTACGTCTCGTTATTTCCCTTGATTACTAAATGTCATTAACTGTTAATTATGCCTTATTTGTTAATTGTCATTCAACTGTTACTTGTTCTGGTTACTTATTCCTTGATCAATATTTGCTTACCTGCTCTATGTTTTCACATGTACTAGATGGATATTTTCATTGTTTCATGCCTTTATTGTCCTTACCTTACTTGTTGCACTTTATTACATTATGTCCAATTGTGTGAGTCATTTATCTATTCTTGTGTTAAAGAATTGTTGAGGTTCGGAGTACGAGGTATTGGTTATTTTATGTTGTACTAAATGATCCTAAATGCTTTATACGCTTTGGTACTGTGATAATCCAAAAGGTCATCTTATGTTTTAGAACTCGAATCTATGCTCTTAAGCCTTAAAAATCTCATTTTTACCCTCCTTGATTTGCGTGCACAGTCCGGGCATGTTTCCGGAAAGCTTTTATGTTAAAAATTGATGAAAATAAGAATTTTTGCCTTAAAAGTTGATTTTTGTTGACTTTGGTCAACATTTTTAGTAAACGGGCCCAGATCCGTGCTTTGACGGTCTCGGTAGGTCCGTATCGAATTATGAGACCTGGGCGTATGCCCGGAATTGAAGTCGGAGATCCCTAGCTCAAGTTAAGAATTTTTGATGAAAATTAAAAGTCTGAAAAATTATTTGTTCTTAAGAATTGACTGATATTTGACATTGTTAGTATCGGGTTCGTATTTTGGTTCTGGAGCCCTGTACAGGTTTGTTATGATATTTAAGACCTGTCTGTGAAATTTGGTGAGAAACGGAGTTGATTTGGTGCTAAATTCGTAGTTCGATGTGTTATTTTGGCGATTTGATCATGCGAGCAAGTCCGTATGATGTTTTTAGACTTATGGGCATGTTCGATTTGGATCCCCGAGGGCTCGGGTGAGTTTCGGATAGGCCATAGAATGTTTTGAACTTAGAAAGTTTTGCTCGTATAACTGAACCTGTTGCAGGCCTCTGATCTCGCAATTGCGAGATCAGGCTTCGCAAATGCGAAATAAGCAGACCTAGCAATTGCGAGGTATCCATCGCAATTGAGAAGAAGGCCTGGGCCAGCATGTTCTCGTAATTGCGAGATTTTCTTCGCAATTACGATGGGAGTCTGGGAAGGGCAGGTTTGCAAATGCGAACATCTACTCGCATTTGCGAGGTTCAGTGGTCTCAAATGCGACACTTTTCTCGCATTTGCGAAGGCAGCGGGATTGTAAAGGGCATCTCAATTGCGAATGTTCCTACGTATTTGCGAAGCTCAGGTCGCAATTGCGACACCTACAGCTGAGTAAAAGGGACTTAGACGGGATTTTTCATCCATTTTTCATATTTTCAAAACCCTAAACCTTAAGAGGCAATTTTCCAAAGACCAAATCTTCCCCAAATCATAGGTAAGTGATTCCTAACTCTTTTATTTCAATCTTTTACATCTTATAACAAGATTTCAACCTTAGAATCGAGAATTTTTATGGTGAAATTAGGATTTTTGGGTAGAACTTAGGAATAAATTTGAGGATTTAGACCTCAATTTGAGGTCGAATTCCAAAACTAATTACATATTCGGGCTCGGGGGTGAATGGGTAAAAGGATTTTGGTCCGAACCTCGGGTTTTGACCAAGCGGGCCCGGGGTCGATTTTTTGACTTTTTGGAAGAAAATTTGGAAAAATTTAATTTATGTAATATAATTGATTTCTTAAGCAATATTTGATATTATTGAGTCATTTTTGAATAGATAAGAGTGGTTTGGAGGTGAATTCCAAAGGAAAAGCTATGATTGAAAATTAAGTGGCCTTCGGAGCAAGGTAAGTATTGTGTCTAACCCTGACTTGAGAAAATTAGGAACCTTAGATTACTTGCTAAGTGAAATTCATGTGAGCGGCGTATATGTTAGGTGACGAGTACTTATGTGCCGCTAATTTACCCGTTTTCCATGTTTTTCTATTTTTCTTATATTGTCTCATTCTTATGCCTAATTGCTATGTGTTATACTAGTGTTGTTCAATTTATCGTTCTTATCATATTTACGGATTTTCTGGTGATAATTGAGTTTTTATTTCAAAATTGAGATTGATGTTACGGAACCAAATGTTGAAGTAAGGTTTGTACTTGTTATTCTATCTCCCTGTTGTTATTTATGCATTACATTATGGTAAGGGAGAGCGTTAATGCACGAAGGGTGATGTCGTACCATATTATGAGTGTTAATGCACGAAGGGTGATGCCGTGCCATATTGTGAGTGTTAAAAGCACGAAGGGTGATGCCGTGCCATATTGTGAGTGCTAAAAGCACGAAAGGTGATGCCGTGCCATGTTGTGAGTGTTAAAAGCACAAAGGGTGATGCCGTGCCATATTGTGAGTGTAAAAGCACGAAGGGTGATGAAGTGACATGATATGAGAGTTAATGCACAAAGGGTGATGCCATGTCGTTTCTATTGATTTTATGGCGAGATTGAGAGTAAAAGCACGAAGGATGATGCCGTGCATTTTTTCTTTACTGTATTCACTATTCCTGTTGATTTATGGTATATTGACTGCTCCGGCGATCATTCTGTTGTAGTTCTTATCTTGCATTCCCCTCACTATGTTCCCCTCCCGGCATTTCCTGTTTAGTTCTTCATTTATGTGATTTGAATATACACTGTCAAATTATACAGGTTGATTTATAGGTGCCTTGCCATAGCCTCGTCACTACTTCGTCAAGGTTAGGCTCGACACTTACCCGCCATATTATGAGTGTTAATGCACGAAGGGTGATGTCGTGCCATATTGTGAGTGTTAAAAGCACGAAGGGTGATGCCGTGCCATATTGTGAATGCTAAAAGCACGAAGGGTGATGTCGTGCCATGTTGTGAGTGTTAAAAGCACAAAGGGTGATGCCGTGCCATATTGTGAGTGTAAAAGCACGAAGGGTGATGACGTGCCATGATATGAGAGTTAATGCACGAAGGGTGATGCCATGTCGTTTCTATTGATTTTATGGTGAGATTGAGAGTAAAAGCACGAAGGGTGATGCCGTGCATTTTTTCTTTACTGTATTCACTATTCCTATTGATTTATGGTATATTGACTACTCCGGCGATCATTCTGTTGTAGTTCGTATCTTCCATTCCCCTCACTATGTTCCCCTCCCGGCATTTCCTGTTTAGTTCTTCATTTATGTGATTTGAATATACACTGTTAAATTGTACAGGTTGATTTGTAGGTGCCTTGCCATAGGCTCATCACTACTTCGTCAAGGTTAGGCTCGACACTTACCAGTATATGGGGTTAGTTGTACTGATACTTCACTCTACACTTTCTGTGCAGATTTTGATACCGGCTCGGGTTGATCGAGAGTTTTGCTATAGGTCCACTGTCCGGAGACTCAAGGTAGATCTGTCGGCGTTCACAGACCTTGAAGTCCCCGTCTATCTTTTTTGTTCTACTGTTTCTTTCATTCAGATAGTTGTATTTCTTTTAGACTATTACTTGTAGTAAATTCTAGAATGCTCGTAAATTGTGTCTCCAGATCCGGGTGGTAGTAATAAATATAATTTTATGATATTCCGCACTTATTATATTCCATCTTAGTTAATTATTGTTAATTACTGAATGGAAATAAGGAATTGGTTTAATGATTCTCTAACGTTGGCTTGCCTAGCAAGTGAAATGTTAGGCACCATCACGGTCCCGTCGGTGGAAAATTTTGGGTCGTGACAGTTGGTATCAGAGCTATAGGTTGCCTAGGTCTCACGATTCACGACCAAGCTTAGTAGAGTCTAGAGGATCGGTACGGAGACGTTTGTTCTTATCTTCCAGAGGCTATGAAGTTTAGTAACAAGTTTCACTTCTATTCTTCTATGTCGTGCGATTTTGCTTTCTCAATACTTATTGAACTCTTCTACTCTTATTCTCTCGCAGATGGCGAGAATACGTACCGCTTCGTCAGCTGAGCAGCAGCGAGAGCCTCCAGTGGCAGCTCCTACAAGGGGCAAAGGTCGAGGCTGAGGCTGTGCCAGAGGCCGAGGCAGGGGCAGGGCTCAGCCTAGGGCCCGAGCAGCAGCCCCAACAGTGGAGCCTCAGATAGAGCTTGACGAGGGGGTTCCAGCCCAGACTGTTCCTACCGGACCAGCTCAGGTTCCGGAGGGGTTCATTGCCACCCCAGTACTTCAGGACGCTTTGGTCCGTTAGGTGGGCCTTATGGAGAGTGTGGCCAAGACTGGCGCATTTCCCATGGCACCAGCAGTCTCTCAGGCTGGAGGAGGATCCCAGACTCCCACCACTCTCGCTCCGGAGCAGATAGCTCCCCAGTATCAGGCTCCAGTAGCTCAACTAGTCAGATTAGTTCAGTCGGTTATTGCGGCACAGGTCAGAGATGGGCCAGTTATGCCTTTTGAGGCTTTATGGAGATTGGACAGGTTTACCAAGCTCTTTCTTGTTCACTTTAGTGGTGCTCCTTCAGAGGATCCCCAGGAGTATCTTGAAAGCTATCACGAGGTTCTACGAAACATGGGTATAGTGGAGACCAATGGGGTCGATTTTGCTGCATTTCAAATGACTGGTTCTGCCATGAAGTGGTGGAGAGATTACCTGTGGACCAGACCATCTGGGTCGCCTGCTCTTACTTAGGACCAGTTCTCTCAGCTCTTCATAGAGAAGTTTCTGCCTATCACATTGAGAGAGGAGCGTCACCGTCAGTTTAAGCATCTCCAGCAGTGCAGTATGACTGTTACTCAGTATAAGACCCATTTTGTGGATTTGGCCCGTCATGCCATTCTTCTGCTTCCCACTTAGAGAGAGAGGGTGAGGAGGTTTATTGATGGACTTGCTCAGCCTATCAGATTACAGATGGCTAAGGAGACTGGGAGTGAGATTTCTTTTCAAGCGGCTGCTAATGTCGCCAGACGGGTCGAAATGGTTCTTACTCAAGGAGGTCAGGGGTTTGACAAGAGACCTCGTCATTCTGGTGAGTTCAGCGATGCCTCATCTAAAGGCAAGAGTACTTTTGGTAGAGGCCATCCTCCCAGGCCGTTTCATTCAGCGCTTCAGGCATCCCACGGTGCCTCTGGTGGTCGTGGTCCTCAGATGTATTATTCCGACCAGCTAGCCTACAGTGCACCACCAGCTCCTATTAGTGCACCTCCACTCCAGAGTTATCAAGGTGGTTATTCAGGTTGACAGGGTCAGTTTTAGGGTTAGCAGTCACCACAATCGAGTTTATGTTATACTTGTGGTGATTCGAGACATATTGCAAGATTTTGCCCTCGAGCAACGGGTAACTCACAGCATCAGAGTTCTCGTGCCATGGTTCCGGCACCAGTTTCTGCACCACCTGCTCAGCCAGCCAGAGGCAGGGTCAGGCAGCCAGAGGTAGAGGCCAGACTGTTAGAGGTGAAGGTCAGACTGTTAGATGTGGAGACCAGCCAGTTAGAGGTCGTCCTAGAGACGTAATTTAGGGTGGTGGGGCCCAGCCCCGGTGTTATGCTTTTCCAGCCAGGCCTGAGGATGAGTCATCTGATACTGTTATCACAGGTACTGTTTCAGTTTGCAGTAGAGATGCTTCAGTTCTATTTGATCTGGGATCTACTTACTCTTATGTGTCATCCTATTTTGCTTCCTATTTGGTTGTGCCCCGTGATTCTTTGAGTGCTCCTGTGTATGTGTCTATACTAGTGGGAGATGCTATTGTAGTAGATCACGTTTATCATTCGTGTGTGGTCACCATTAGAAGTCTTGAGACTCGTGTAGATCTTTTACTTCTTGACATGATTGATTTTGATGTCATACTGGGTATGAATTGGCTGTCATCTTATCATGCTATATTAGATTGTCACACCAAGACGGTGACCTTAGCCTTACAGGGGTTGCCTCGATTAGAGTGGAGAGGGAATCTTGGCCATTCTGCCAACAGGGTTATCTCTTATGTGAAGGCTCGGCATATAGTCGAGAAGGGGTGTCTAGCTTATTTGGCTTATGTTCGTGATTCTAGTGCGGAGGTTCCTTCCAAAGATTTAGTGCCGGCTGTTCGTAAGTTTCCAGAGGTGTTTCCTACAGACCTGTCGGGGATTCCACCCGACAGGGATATCGATTTCTGTATTTATTTGGCTCCGGGCACTCAGCCTATTTCCATTTCGCCATATCGCATGGCCCCGCCAGAGTTGAAAGAATTGAAGGAGCAATTGCAAGATTTGCTTGATAAGGGCTTCATTAGACCTAGTGACTCGCCCTGGGGTGCACCTGTGTTGTTTTTGAAGAAGAAATATGGATCGATGAGGATGTGTATAGATTATCGGCAATTAAACAAAATCACTATCAAGAACAAATATCCATTGCCGAGGATTGATGATTTATTTGATCAGTTTCAGGGTGCCAAGGTGTTTTCAAAGATTGATTTGAGATCTGGCTACCATCGTATGAGGATTAGGACATCCGATGTTCCTAAGACAGCTTTTCGGACTCGGTATGGGCATTATGAGTTTCTAGTGATGTCATTTGGGCTGACAAATGCCCCAGCAGCATTCATGGATTTGATGAACCGGGTGTTCAAACCCTACTTGGATTCCTTTGTGGTTGTGTTTATTGATGATATCTTGATCTACTCCCACAGTCGAGAGGAGCATGAGCAGCGCCTTCAGATCATTCTTCAGACTCTTAAAGACAGCCAGTTATATGTTAAGTTCTCAAAATGCGAGCTTTGGTTGAGTTTAGTTGCTTTCTTGCGTCATGTTGTATCAGCAGAGGGTATTCAGGTGGATCCTAGGAAGATTGAGGCACTCCAGAACTGGCCTAGACCCACATCAGCTACAGAGATCCATAGTTTCCAGGGTTTGGCGGGCTATTATCATCGATTTGTGGAGGGTTTTTCATCCATAACAATCCCGTTGACCAGATTGACCCAAAAGGGTGCCCCGTTCAGGTGGTCAGACATGTGTGAAGCGAGCTTTCAGAAGCTCAAGACTGCTTTGACCATGGCACCGGTATTAGTGTTACCCACAGGTTCAGGATCTTATACAGTATATTATGATGCATCTCGTATTGGTCTGGGTGCGGTATTAATGCAGGGTGGCAAGGTTATTGCATATGCTTCGCGGCAGCTAAAGGTTCACGAGAAGAATTACCTTGTTCATGATCTAGAGCTGGCAGCCATTGTTCATGCACTGAACATTTTGAGGCACTATCTTTACGGCATGCCATGTGAGGTATTCACTGATCATCGGAGCTTGCAGTATTTGTTCAAGCAAAAGGAACTCAATTTGAGGCAGCGAAGTGGCTGGAGCTATTGAAAGACTATGATATCACCATATTGTATCATCCCGGGAAGGCCAATGTGGTGGCCGATGCTTTAAGTAGAAAGTCAGTCAGTATGGGTAGCCTTGCATATATTCCAGTTGGTGAGAGACAGCTTGCATTGGATGTTCAGGCCTTGGCCAACCAGTTCGTGAGGTTAGATGTTTCCGAGCCCAACCGTATTCTAGCTTGAACAGTTGCTCGGTCTTCTTTGTTTGAGCACATCAGAGATCGGCTGGATGAAGATCCTCATTTACTTGTCCTTAGAGGCAAAGTGCGACACGGCGGTGCCAAGCAGGTTACTGTAGGAAATGAAAGAGTTTTGAGAATGCAGGGTCATATTTGTGTGCCTAATATGGATGGACTTCATGAGTTGATCCTTGAGGAGTCCCACAGTTCCCGGTATTCTATTCATCCGGGCACCGCCAAGATGTATCAGGACTTGAGGCAGCATTATTGGTGGAGGCGAATGAAGAAGGACATAGTTGCCTATGTAGCTCGGTGCCTAAATTGCCAACAGGTAAAGTGTGAGCATCAAAGACCTGGTGGTTTACTTCAGAGGTTAGATATTCCCGAGAGGAAGTGGGAGCGTATCACTATGGATTTTGTTGTTGGACTCCCACGGACTCAAAGGAAGTTCGATGCAATTTGGGTTATTGTGGATAGGCTGACTAAGTCAGTGCATTTCATTCATGTGGCAGTTACCTATTCCTCAGAGCGGTTGGCAGAGATTTACATTCGTGAGATCGTCCGTCTTCATGGTGTGCCCATGTCTATCATTTCTGATCGAGGTACGCAGTTTACCTCGCACTTTTGGAGGGCAGTACAGCGTGAGTTAGGTATGCGGGTTGAGTTAAGCACAGCATTCCATCCTCAGACGGACGGACAGTCCGAGCGTACTATTCAGATCTTGGAGGATATGCTCTACGCCTGTGTTATTGACTTTGGAGGTTCTTGGGATCAGTTCTTGCCGTTAATGGAGTTTGCCTACAATAACAGCTACCAGTCGAGCATTCAGATGGATCCCTATGAGGTATTATATGGTAGACGGTGTAGGTCGCCAATTGGGTAGTTTGAGCCGAGGGAGGCTCGGTTATTAGGTACAGATTTACTTCAGGAGGCCTTGGACAAGGTCAAGATTATACAGGATCAACTTCGCACAGCTCAGTCCAGGCAAAAGAGTTATGTCGACAGTAGAGTTCGTGATGTTGCATTCATGGTCAGAGAGAGAGTGTTACTTCGGGTATCACCCATAAAGGGTGTAATGAGGTTCGGAAAGAAGGGCAAGTTGAGCCCTAGCTATATCGGACCTTTTGAGATTCTGGAGAGAGTGGGAGAGGTAGCTTACAGGCTTGCGTTGCCACCTAGTTTAGCAGTTGTTCATCCGGTATTCCATGTGTCCATGCTTCGAAAGTATCACGGCGATCCGTCCCATGTGTTAGATTTCAACTCTGTCCAGTTGGACAAGAATTTGACTTACGAGGAGGAGCCGGTGGCAATTCTAGCCCGACAAGTTCGCCAGTTGAGATCAAAGAGTTACCCTTCAGTTCGTGTGCAGTGGAGAGGTCAACCTATTGAGGCAGCTACTTGGGAGTCCGAGTCCAATATGCATAATAGATATCCCCACCTTTTCACCAGCCCAGGTACTTTTCTATGTTCATTCGAGGACGAACGGTTATTTTAGAGGTGGATAATGTGATGACCCAAAAGGTCATTTTATGTTTTAGAACTCGAATCTGCGCTCTTAAGCCTTAAAAATCTTATTTTTACCCTCCTCGATTTGCGTGCCTAGTCTAGGTATGTTTTCGGAAAGCTTTCGGTCAATATTTTTGGTAAATAGGCATGGATCCGTGCTTTGACAGTCCCGGTAGGTCCGTATCAAATTATGGGACCTGGGCACATGCCCGGAATTGAATTCGGAGGTCCCTAGCTCAAGTTAAGAATTTTTTATGAAAATTAAAAGTCTGAAAAATTATTTACTTTTAAGAATTGATAGATATTTGGCATTGTTAGTATCGGGTCCGTATTTTAGTTACGGATCCCGGTACAGGTTCGTTATAATATTTAAGACCTGTTAGTGAAATTTGATGAGAAACGGAGTTGATTTGACGTGATTCGGACGTCCAGTTGAGAAGATAGAAATTTTAAAGTGTTCTTGAGAATTTTATTTGATTTAGGGCTAAATTCGTAGTTCGAGGTGTGATTTTGAGAATTTGATCGCGCGAGCAAGTCAGTATGATATTTTTAGACTTGTGGGCATATTCGGTTTGGAGCCCCGAGGGCTCGGGTGAGTTTCGGATAGGCCACAGAATGTTTTGAACTTAGAAAATTTTGCTGGTATAACTGAACCTATTGCAGGCCTCTAATTGCGAGATCAGTCTTCGCAAATGCAAAATAAGCAGCCCTAGCATTTGCGAGGTATCCATCGGAATTGCGAAGAAGGCTTGGGCCAGCATGTTATCGCAATTGCGAGATTTTCTTCGCAATTGCGATGGGAGTCTGGGAAGGGCAGGTTCGCAAATGCGAACATCTACTTGCATTTGCGAGGTTCAGTGGTCGCAAATGCGACACTTTCCTCCCATTTGCGAAGGCAGCAGGATTGTGAAGGGCATCGTAATTGCGAGTGTTCCTTCGCATTTTCGAAGCTCAGGTCGCAATTGTGACACCTGCAGCTGAGTAAAAGGGACTTAGACGGAATTTTTCATCCATTTTTCATATTTTCAAAACCCTAAACCTTAAGAGGCGATTTTCCAAAGACCAAATCTTCCCCAAATCATAGGTAAGTGATTCCTAACACTTTTCTTTCAATCTTTTACATCTTATAACAAGATTTCAACCTAGAATCTAGAATTTTTATTGTGAAATTAGGATTTTCGGGTAGAATTTAGGAATTTTGAAATTTGAGGCTTTAGACCTCAATTTGAGGTCGGATTCCAAAACTAATTACATATTCGGGCTCGGGGGTGAATGGGTAAAAAGATTTTGGTCCGAACCTCGAGTTTTGACCAAGCGGGCCCGGGGTCGATTTTTCGACGTTTTGGAGGAAAATTTGGGAAAATTTAATTTATGTAATATAATTGATTTCTTAAGCAATATTTGAAATTATTGAGTCATTTTTGAATAGATAAGAGTGGTTTGGAGGTGAATTCCAAAGGAAAAGCTATGATTGAGAATTAAGTGGCCTTCGGAGCAAGGTAAGTGTTGTGTCTATCCCTGACTTGAGGGAATTAGGAATCTTAGATTACTTGCTAAGTGAAATTTATGTGAGCGGCGTATATGTGAGGTGACGAGTACTTATGCGCCGCCAATTTACCCGTTTTCCATGTTTCTCTGTTTTTCTTATACTGTCTCATTCCTATGCCTAATTGATATGTATTATACTAGTGTTGTTCAATTTATCCTTCTTATCGGGTTTACGGATTTTCTGGTAATAATTGAATTTTTATTTCAAAGTTGAGATTGATATTATGGAACCAAATGTTGAAGTAAGCTTTGTACTTGTTATTCTATCTCCCTGTTGTTATTTATGCATTACATTATGGTAAGGGAGAGTGTTAATGCATGAAGGGTGATGGCGTGCCATATTATGAGTGTTAATACACGAAGGGTGATGTCGTGCCATATTATGAGTGTTAAAAGCATGAAGGGTGATGGCGTGCCTTATTGTGAGTGTTAAAAGCACGAAGGGTGATGCCGTGCCATATTGTGAGTGTAAAAGCACGATGGGTGATGACGTGCCATGATATGAGAGTTAATGCACGAAGGGTGATGTCGTGCTATTTCTATTGATTTTATGGTGAGATTGAGAGTAAAAGCACGAAGGTTGATGCCGTGCATTTTTCCTTTACTGTATTCACTATTCCTGTTGATTCATGGTATATTGACTGCTCCGGTGATCATTCTGTTGTAGTTCTTATCTTGCATTCCCCTCAGTATGTTCCCCTCCCGACATTTCCTATTTAGTTCTTCATTTATGTGATTTGTATATACACTGTTAAATTGTACAGGTTAATTTGAAGGTGCCTTGCCTTAGCCTCATCACTACTTCGTTGAGGTTAGGCTCGACACTTACCAGTACATGGGGTCGGTTGTACTAATACTGCACTCTGCACTTTCTGTGCAGATTTTGATACCGGCTTGGGTTGATCGAGATTTTTGCTATTGGTCCACTGTACGGAGACTCAAGGTTGATCTGTCGGCGTTCACAGACCTTGAAGTTCCCGTCTGTCTTTTCTGTTCTACTATTTCTTTCATTCAGATAGTTGTATTTCTTTCAGAATATTACTTGTAGTAAATTCTAGAATGCTCGTGAATTGTGACTCCAGATCCGGGTGGTAATAATGAATACAGTTTTATGATATTCCGCACTTATTATATTTCATCTTAGTTAATTATTGTTAATTACTGTATGTAAATAAGGAATTGGTTTAATGATTCTCGAACGTTGGCTTGCCTAGCAAGTGAAATATGAGGCGCCATCACAGTCCCGTCGGTGGGAAATTTCGGGTCGTGACAGGTACCTTTTATGTTGGTATTATGTTATTAGTTGTGTTGAGTTTTTCATGTTAATGATTTGATATTGGAAATGGGTTGCATGCCACAATAGTATTGAAATGAATTGATATTGAGATCGGGGTGCACACTACAGCAAATATTGATATGATATTGGGATCGGGTTGCACGCCGCGACATATATTATGATATTGTTGGGATCGGGTTGTGCGTCGCAACGGAGTATGATGTGTTGTAGTGATTGTAGCTGTAATGTTCCATTCCAATACTATAATATGAGGATTTTGAGATGATGTTATCCTGGGGCCCTTTGTTATTTAACCTTTGGGTCTCGTTCTTATGAGTTTACTTGCTTTCCCTATATTTCTATTGTCTTTTATTATTATTCGTATAGGTTTATATGAGTATCTTTTCATAGCCTCGTCACTACTTCGTAGGGGTTAGGCTCGACACTTACAGAGTACACGGTGTCGGTTGTACTCATACTATACTTCTGCACTTCTTGTGCACATCCCATTATTAGTCCTAGCGGTGCGTAGAGGAGTTCGCTAGGATCTGACCTACCTAGGAAACTTGAGGTATAGCTGCTTGGTGTTCGTAGTCCATGAAGTCCCCTTCTATTCTGTATTTATTGTTTATTTTGCTTCAAACAAATGTATTTTATTCAGACCATATTTGTGGTATTCTAGTCGTTCATGTACTTGTGACTCCAGATTTGTGGGATTAGTATAGACCGTGTTATTTATAGATTTATCATATGCAATTCAGATTTTACCAATTGTTACTTATTATTATTCTATTTTAAATTGTAAAAACAAAATTGGTTAATTTTATAGTTGACGTCGGCTTGCCTAGCAAGTGGATGTTAAGCGCCAACACGGCCCCATGGCTGGGATTCCGGGTCGTGACAAGTTGGTATTAGAGCACTAGGTTGCCCAGGTCTCACGAGTCATGAACAATATTAGTAGAGTTTGGAGGATCGATACGGAGACATCTATACTTGTCTTCTAGACACTATAGAGCTTTAGGAAATGTCACTTCTTTCTTTCTTTATCGTGCGACTTTATTCTATCGCTAAAATTTGAATCTTTTATTCTTGTTCTCTCACAGATGGTGAGGACTCGCACAACAGCCATAACTGAGTAAGAGCTAGAGCCCCAAGTTGTAGCCACTACCAGGGTAGAGGCCGAGGTAGAGCCAAAGGTAGAGGCAGAGCTCAGCCTAGAGCCCGCACAACAACACCGCTTATCCTAGAGCCCGCACGGATCAATGAGGATGTATATAGATCATCGGCAGTTGAATAAGGTCACTATCAAGAAAAAGTATTTGTTTTCAAGGATTGATGAATTATTTGACCAGCTTTAGGGTGCCAAGGTATTTTCCAAGATTGACTTAAGATTTGGCTACTAGCAGGTACATATTAGGGCATCGGATGTCCCTAAGATTGCTTTTCGGACTCAGTATGGTCACTACGAGTTCTTGGCTATTTGGCTTGACTAATGCCCCAACAACATTTATGGATTTGATGAACTAAGTGTTCAAGCCCTATGTGGATTCTTTTGTGATCGTCTTCATTGATGATATTTTGGTTTACTCCCGTAGCCGAGAGAAGCATGAGCAGCATCTGCGGATTGTACTTCAGACTTTAACGGATCGTTAGTTATATGCCAAGTTTACAAAGTGTGAGTTCTGGTTGGACTTGGTTGCCTTTTTAGGCCATGTTGTATCTTCAGATGGAATTAAGGTGGATCCTAAGAAGATTGAGGCAGTTCAGAACTGGCCTAGACCTACTTCAACTACAAAGATTCGGAGCTTCTTGGGTTTGGCGGCTTACTATCGCCGGTTCGTGGAGGGGTTTTCATCTATCTCAGCCTCGTTGACCAAGTTGACCTAGATGGGTGCTTTTTTCATATGGTCCGACGAGTATGAGTTGAGCTTTCATAAGCTCAAGACTGCATTGATTACAGCCCCAGTGTTGGTGTTGCCTACAGGTTCTGGATCTTACACCGTGTATTGTGATGCATTACGTACTGGGCTTGGCACTTTGATGCATGGCGGTAGGGTGATTGCTTACGCATATCGGTAGTTGAAGGTTCATGAGAAGAATTACCATGCGCATGACTTAGAGTTGGCAGCCATTGTTCACGCGTTGAAGATTTGGAGGCACTATCTATGCGGCATTCCATGTGAGGCCTATACCGACCATCGGAGTCTCCAACACCTGTTCAAGCAGAAGGACCTTAATTTGCAGTAGCAAAGATGGTTGGAGTTGTTGAAAGACTATGATATCACCATATTATATCATCCGGGGAAGGCCAATTTAATGGCAGATACATTGAGTAGAAAGGCTGAGAGCATGGGCAGTTTGGCATACTTACCGGTAGTGGAGAGGCTGCTAGGTATGGATGTTCAGGACTTGGCCAATCGATTTGTGAGATTGGATGTTTCGAAGCCTAGCCGAGTTCTTGCTTGTGTTGTGGCATAGTCCTTGTTTATTGGAGCATATCAAGGCTCGCCAGTTTAATGATCCTCATTTGTTGGTGTTGAGGGACACGGTGCAACGGGGCGGTGCTAAAGAAGTTGTGATTGGAGATGATGGTGTTATGTGGCTCCAGGGCCGGATTTCTATTCCAAATAGTGATGGGTTGAGAGAATTGATCCTTAAGGAGGCTCACAGTTCGCTATGTTCCATTCACCTAGGTGTCACGAAGTTGTACCATGACTTGAAACATCACTATTAGTGGTGGAGAATGAAGAAAAATATTGTTGCTTATGTATCTCGGTGTTTGAATTGTCAACAGGTGAAGTACGGGCATCAAAAACTGGGTGGGTTGACTCAGAGATTGGAGATACTGGAGTGAAAGTGGGAGCGAATCACTATGGATTTTGTGGTAGGCTTACCATGGACCTTGAAAAAATATGACGCAGTCTGGGTTATTGTGGACCAGTTCACAAAGTTCGCACACTTCATATTGGTGATGACTTCCTATTCTTCAGAGAGGTTGGCTCAGATTTACATCTGGGAGATTATTCGCCTGCACGGTGTGTCTATTTACATCATTCCTTACCGAGGCATGCAGTTCACATCATATTTTTAGAGAGTCGTGCAGCGTGAGTCGAGCACGCAGGTCGAGCTGAGTACCGCATTTCATCCTCACACGGATGGGCAGTCCGAGCGCACTATTCAGATCTTAAAGGACATGTTCTGTGCCTATGTTATTGATTTCATATGCTCATGGGACCAATTTCTTCCGCTCACAGAGTTTGCCTATAACAACAATTATCAGTCGAGTATTCAGATGGCTCCGTACGAGGCCTTTTATGAGAGGAGATATCGGTTGCTAATTGGTTGGTTTGAGCCCGGAGAGGATAGATTGTTGGGTACTAATTTGGTGCATGATGGTTTAGAAAAGGTTAAGGTGATTCAGGAGCGGCTTCTTACAACTGCAGAAGAATTATGCGGACCAGAAGGCCCGAAATGTGGCTTATATGGTGGGTGAGAAAGTTCTTCTCCGAGTGTTGCCTATGAAGGTCGTGATGTGGTTTTGGAAGAAGGGAAAGTTGAGCCCGAGGTTTATTGGCTTGTTTGAGATCTTGGAGAAAGTTGGGGAGGTTGCTTACAGGCTTGCATTTCCTCATATCCTAGCATTGGTACATCTGGTATTTCATGTTTTCTTGCTTGGGAAGTACCATGAGGATAGATCACATGTTTTGGACTTTAGCACGGTGCAACTTAATGAAACTTTGACCTATGAGGAAGAGTCGGTGGCTATTCTAGACCGGTAGGTTCGTAAGTTGAGATATAAGAGTTTTCCTTCTAAGAAAGTATAATGGAGAGGTCAGTCGATTGAGGAGGCTACGTGGGAGTCCAAGTCCGATATACAGAGTAGATACCCCCACCTTTTTACTAGTCCAGTTACTTTTCTATGTCCGTTCGAGGACGAACGTTTTTTTTTAGAAGTGGAGAATGTAACGACCGAATATGTCATTTTGAGTACTAGCTTTTATTTCTGTATTTCTAGACCTCTCTTGGCTTTATTTGATGTTTATTGATTTGCGTGCGTGGTCCATGTCATTTTTTGGTAAGATTTTACGTAATATTATGAAGAAAAAGTGATTTTTAACTTAAAATGTGCTAGAGTTGACCATTGTCAATATTTGGTAAACAATCCCAGATTGGTATTTTGATGATTCCGGCAGGTTCGTATGATGTTCTTGGACTTGTACGTATATTCGGCTGGGGTCCGGGGTGACCCGAGCATATGTCAGCATGTTATGTGAGAAATTGTGAAAATGAGTTTTAAAATTGAAATTCATGAGTTTTGATGATCGATTCTTGTTATTTTGATGATTTGAGGTAGCGAGCAAGTTTGTAGGATGTTATTACACTTGTGTATATGTTCTGTTTGGATCCGAGAGGATCGATTGAGTTTCGGGTGAGTATCAGAAGAGTTGGAAACTACTGGTGCCAACCTATAGATATCGCATTTGTGATGTCTGGCTTGCATTTGCGAGCCTCACTTTTGCAGTCAAGCGATCGCATTAGCGAAATTGGGTTGAGGGCCGGTACTTCGCTTTTGCGAAGAATAGCTTGCTTTTTTGAACTCAGGTGAGATCGCATTTGCGATCCCAGAATCGCATTTGCGATGAAGTGTCCTGTGAGTCAGCTTCACATTTGCGAAGCATTGGTGCGCATTTACGATAGAGGGCACCTCGCATTTGTGTACCAAATGTCGCATTTGGGACTTTACTGGGCCTGATGCACTAATCGCATTTGCGATTAGTGTGTCGTATTTGCGGACACTACTAGAAATTACACCTATTGCATCGGTTATTTAGAAATGGTTATGTAACCCTTGCAATATATGGTCTATTGCAAGGGTTACAATCGTCGCAATAGCTTATTGTGCATATTAAGCTAGCTTTTGACCATAGATTTCCAAATTTGTTCTGAAAAATCTGATTTGGGTGAAGTTTAGTTTGAAGATGAAAATATGTTTGGACATCAGTTTTCAAAACATATTTCCCAAATTTATTTTGAAAAAACCCTTCATTGAATTGAAGGCTTCTTCAAACCCAAGTCCGGTAAAGGAATTTTCGACCAAGTCTACATATCGTTCTCTACAACAATAGGTGTGCATGATTCTCTCTCCTCTATGGCTTAAAAGTTCTCTGTCTCTAGATTTACCATTCAAGGGTTCTTGGACAAGCTTACAAAATACACAAATGGGTTTCTATGAAGTCATTGTTTTTTATTCTAATATATGTTTGATGTTTAATTTTAGTGTTGTTTAAAGTTTGTATCTCAAATTTGGTGAGGATTTGAGAACTCCGTGAAAACTTGTGATAAAAAATTAAAGAAGATTGCTTAAATTTGAGGTTTTAGTAAAATTGGTGTTTGAGAACCTGAGTTTCAATTGTTTGAGCCAAAACTTTATTCAAAGTTGATTTTGTACTAAATATTGAGTTTACTACTGTTTGGAAAGACATTAAAATGACAAATACCCTTCAAAACTCCATCGTTAATGTCGACAAAGTTCTTAAACTTAAATAGAGAAATTCAAAGGTGGGAGAGTTAGACAAAATTGCTGTTAATATCTTGGGATTTCACTTTTTTGGTTGGTTTTTTGGTGGTTTGGCTCTCGTGTTCTAAAATGGGTGTTGAGGGGTATGCTTGAGTGTATGTGTTTTTTCTCTAGAACTATTCCATGTGGAAGGAAAGATTTTACTTTCTTATCTTAATGATTGGTGTGACTGGAGAAGAGAAAAGTATGTTAATGTTAATCTTATTAGTGTTAATTTTAAACATCTGGCTGTAACTTTGTGTATGAAAATGCTATTCTTTTCCACATAAGAAAGAATGAACAAGTTTTAGGTATCGATGTACTTTTTCTCCTCCACTCAATTCATGATTTTACACTGTGATTAGTAGTGGCCTTAAAATGGAAAATAGTTTATGGATGTATGATGAGAAAGAAATTATTAGTTGATGTGATACATACATATGAAATTTTATGTATCAACATTAACTTTTCAATTGTGAACTATAAATTTTAAGGCCTGGGAAATGTCACGACCCAAAATCCCAACCTGTCGCGATGGTGCCTATCTCGATACTAGGCAAGCCGAAAATCTCAATAAACCAAAACTTCTCTTTAAGGTTGATAATATAATATTTAAATACAATACAAACACTCCCCAAAACCTGGTGTCACTGAGTACATGAGCATCTAATATGAATACAAGTCTGGAAAATATAGTCTATAATAGTCTGAGACCAAATACAGTAAACAAAGAGATAGAGAAGGAGAGACAAGGTCTGCGAAACACGGCAGCTACCTCAAAAACTCCGAAAAATCAACTGTGTGAAAAAATAACACCCGTTATGTCCGGGAACACCTGAATCTGCACACGAAGTGCAGGGTGTAGTATGAGTACAACCAACTCAGCAAGTAACAATAATAAATAAGGAACTGAAGATAGTAACGAGCTACACAGTTATGGTTCATTTCCAGTAATTCCAGCAAATAATAGACATGCTATCAAATCTGGCAGTTTAATGTCAAATCAATTTTTATATAGTTCCTGTTCATGTAATCCGTATATCAAAATCTTTCAGAGATTTCACAACAATGACAGATAGCAACAAAATGCAACAACAAATGAAAATCAAGTACAACCTTTTAGGACAACAATCACTCATTGGGCTCCCAGCCCTCATCACTCCCTGGGCTCCCAGCCCTCATCACTTACTCCCAATGGGTAACCGCGCTCACTGGGGGTGTACAGACTCCGGAGGGGCTCCTACAACCCAAGCGCTATAATCTGCACGGATAACTCACGTGCCATAATATAAATATCTGGATCCGTACGGCCAACTCACGTGCTGTACGGCCAACTCACGTGCTATAGTATAATATAAGGATTCGCACGGCCAACTCACGTGCTATAGTATAATATAAGGATCTGCACGGCCAACTCACGTGTTGCACGGACAACTCACGTGCTATGATATCAATATCTCACAATCAGGCCATCGGCCTCTCTCAGTCATAAATCTCTCCAGTCTCTCGGGTTATCATTAATCATGAAATCAGTCCAAACAACAATGATATGATGTATCAATAATAATAACAGAGACTGAGATAAAATATGCAAGTAAAAACTGAGACTGAGTACATATAGCATTTAGCAGGCAATTCAACAAGTACGCGACCTCTGTGGGTCCCAACAGTACTATCACATAGCCTAAGCATAATTTCTAACATGATTTACAGTCAAATTTTTAACAACACATAAAGAGCATATAGCTAACAATAAATTATTCAACTTTACAGTTTTTCGGGACAGACCAAGTCATAATCCCCTCGGTGCGCGCCCACACGCCTGTCACCTAGCATGTGCGTCACCTCAAAATAATCACATGATACCAAAATCCGGGGTTTAATACCCTCAGGACCAGATTTAAAACTGTTACTTACCTTAGAGCATGAAATTCTTTACTCTGTTATGCCTTTGACTCGCAAATCGGCCTCCGAATACCTCAAATCTAGTCACAAATAATTCATTTCAGTCAATAAAATTTATTGGAATTAATTCCATAAGAAAATGCTAATTTTCAATAAAAATCTGAATTTTAGCTCAAAACAATCGCATGTGGGGGCCACATCTCAAAACTCGACAAAAGTTATAAAATACGAAAGACAATTCAACCACGAGTCTACCCATACCAATTTTACCAAATTCTGACCTCAACTCGACCTTCAAATCGACAAACCTTATTTCCAAATTTCTACGTTCCAATCTCCGATTTATACCTCAAAATCATGCAATCTAATCGGATTATTCGATGATAATTCAATATTATGGAGTAGAAATGATTACAAGGTACTTACCTCTAGAAATGATTACAAGGTACTTACCTCTAGTTTTACTTGAAAATATATCAAAAATCGCCTTTCTTCAAGCTCCAATTTGTCAAAAATGGCGAATGGGACGAAGTCACTACTTTATAATTCTGCCCAGACTGCCTCGGTTTTGCCTCGATCTTGGCCTTCGATTTTGGCCTTCGATCGAGGTCCTCGATCCTGGCTCTCGATCCTGGGCCTCGATTCTGACCCTCGATCCTGGCTCTCGATCATTTCCCTCGATCATGGCTCTCGACCCTGGCCCTCGATCATGCCTTCGATCGTGGCCCTCGACCCCGGGCTCGATCGTGGCTTCGAGCCTGATCCTTGACCCTGCCTTCGATCGTGGCCCTCGACCCTGGGCTCGATTGTCCTTGATTCTAGGCTCGATTTTTCTGGGCTCGATTTTGGCAGAAGAAATTTCCAACCGAAGGAAATTGCAGCACTTGTTATAATTCAATTTTTGATCCGTTAACCATCTGAAATTCACCCGAGGCCCTCGGGACCTCAACCAAATATACCAACAAGTCCTAAAATATCATACGAACTTAGTCGAATCCTCAAATAACCTCAAACAACGCTAAAACCATGAATTACACCCCAATTCAAGCCTATTGAACTTTGAAACTTTCCATTTCTACAAACAACGCCGAAACCTCAAATTTTGCACACCAGTCATAAATGATATAACATACCTATTAAAATTTTCAGAATCGGATTCCGACCCCGATATCGAAAAATCAACCCTCCGGTCAAACTTCCCAAAAATTAAACTTTTGACATTTCAAGCCTAATTCAACTACGGACCTCCAAATAATTTTACGGACACGCTCCTAAGTCCAAAATCACCATACGGAGCTGTTGGAATCATCAAAATTCAAATCCGAGGTTTTTACACATAGGTCCACATCCGGTCAACTTCTCTAACTAGATTTTTAATTATGAGACTAAGTGTCTCAATTCACTCCGAATTCTTTTCGAATCTGAACCAACTACCCCGGCAAGTCATAAAATAATTGTAAAGCATAAATTGAGCAAAAAATTGGGGAACGGGGTTATAATACTCAAAACAACCGGTCGGGTCGTTACATTCTCCCCCACTTAAACATACGTTCGTCCTCGAACGTGCCAGGAGTTATTTCCAAGCCATCAAATCACTATTCCATCTTACCACGCACGTACCCGGGGGTGATCTCGCGTCATCCTATTCAATATAGGCCTGACAACATAACATAATTGAAAAATTATTAATTTAACCTTAGCCCAAAACTTGGATCCAAATTTCTAACATCCAGAATTCTTTTCAAGACCCGAATCTCACATCTACACATTGTATAAGCTTGAAAAAGTTGTATCCAGCCATAACCATAATCCCACATATAATCACATAACATACTACGCAACTCGCATACTCGTAGCACCATTTCTGATCACAATAATTACTCTAAACCAACAAAGTACTAGTATAAAACCCCGCATTCACCATAATCTCATTCCAAAACCTTCGTACACTGCCAATGATGAAAGAAACAATCAAAACTCATAACCACTCATCAGATCAACTAGCCATGGAGCTCTCTCGTCCCAACCAGAACCATAATCCTCTCGAATATACCATAATCAAGCCTGATAGTACCCATTCTAGGTCCAATGACTTTATATTATAAACCACAACTATCCTACAGACACGCCACATCAATATAACTACAGCCACCACTGCGCCATCCGTGTACCCAAATATGGGAGATGTCTCAAGGAAGAGAACTGTATTGCATGTTCAACAAGCACCACCACAACCACAATGTTACAACCAACTCTTCAAATTTCATGAAAAGGATAACCGTAGGTGCGTGTGCACAATTGTAGAGGAAGAAAATTAATATATCAGATAAATTATTATAGAAATAGAATTCCCACACATGGCACGGACAACTCACGTGCCAATAATATGAATCGCTTGGGATGGTCACAGGCCTCCAGTACCAGCATATCATACAAGGAAAATTAAAGAAGTACACATGTATATGATAATGAAATAAGGTTCCCATGCTCCTGGACTGGTATAAATAACAAGCCATAGCTTAAGCATGTGCAAAGTCTGCTATCACACTTCAAATCGGCAATTTAACGCAGAAATAGTAACTATCCCATTTATTTAGGGGAAATAGCCTCTTTGTAACCTCAAATGTAGCCCAGATAATTTTCAACAAAGGTACGAACACGAGAAACGTTATAACTTTGCGCTTGACAGTCAACTATAGGCATATCATAGCCTAAGCATTCTTTCGAATATGAATACTTGCCCTGATGCTCGCGCATTGGCTCAGACCTCACATATATGCACACTTATAGCACGTAGCTATCACAAATAATTAACGCAACTAGTGCCTCCATTGAGTTAAAATAAAATACTCACCTCAAACAGGCCACAACCCGAAACAATATACTTCTGAGAACTCCTAGTCTCCAAATTCATCAAACACATGAATCAACATAACTGATCCTAACTCCAGCACTAGAATGACTAACACATCTTCCATTCACGATCTTCCCATTAGGAATACTTTCATAATTCTTACGTACCACATAGCAATAATTTGAATATCAGCAGTCTATCAACTAGGTGAGTACTGCAACACCAATGAAGTATCCATGAATTAAAACACATTGCCCCTTCTGAAATGTATACTCTCATCAGGCCATACCGATTAGTAATATCATTTACCTAGTCATCTGAAACCGTCCATGCTGCCTATGAATTTATGTCCTTCCCTTCAAAACTGAACTGTGGCCTTGCACAAGCAATTCTCACTCCCACACAATACACCATGTCTACCATGCCATCCTGTGAAGAGTACAAGAATCTCATAATCTCTTCGAGTCACCAGCAAATTACATACCTTATTAGTTAGAAACCTTTCTCTTTCCTATTTCCAGGAAGAAATCACAATACACAACACGCTCCCCACACCGGTAGAAAATATCCAGTTCAAACCATGGTAGAAACCATCATGAATACTTTGAAATCCATTTGCACATAACCAAGCTATCAGAATTGAATCCCTCTAACTCGACCAAGCCACACAGGTTGCCAAATCCGAGAGTATTGTCTCAAAACACCCGTAAAACCCCACCTTATCATAAGAACCAAAAGAACCGAGCATACCATTACCATATTGTTCCAGCATGTTACCCATATGTCCTATTTTTCTCCGAGTTTCTTTTGAATTATCCTCAAATTGTCATTTCTCCTTGTCAGAACACTACTATCCTTACCCAAAACTCACTACAAGACGTCCTAACATAAAACCACACCGCCCTAAGGCCCATAAGCCATTGTATTCTTCTTAAGCACCTCCATAAATGCCACAACTGTAACACTTACTCTGAAAATACCTTATACAAATTTAAAAGTGTTCCTCTTTCCTTTCTTATACTGAAATGTAGAATCCATAGTCATGAAAATTACCGCAAGTCCCGACACCTTAAAAAAATGCAAAATCTCAGATTTTTATCCATGCACAAGTCCGGAAACATTCTCTATTGCTATATATAATTCTCGGGAGTCACCCACGTTGCTCAAATACAAATTGCACCGCCCAAACCGGCCGAAAAGCACAAACCCAATTAGCATAACAACCCCCAAAGAAGTAACCCTGCCTTAACACCACCAATTAAATTCACACTTCGCGCGCACTACGTTCTTCAAAATAACAATTAATCATTCCATGATTTCTGTATTTCTATAAAGTTCCATATAACCCGTATTCAGGAATTTCCTTACTCGAGTTATCCTCGATCTCCATCTTTGCAAGTCATAACCGATTCACAAATATGTCTCCGACCAAAACTAAAATTTAACACATAACCATGAAATCAAATTGTCAATAGCAAGCTCCCCCACTTAGCCTTAAGCTGCAATTATATAAAATTAGAACCTGCAAGGATTTCTCCTTCTCAATTACCAATATCTCGCACTGTTAACCCCCCAGACTTCTCGAAGTCTTTTGTTAAGCTTTTCATGAACATTCTGAATCGCCAGCCACAGTCACACATTTGACCTTTTACCGGTTAGCAAGTAATATTCCTCGCAAAAGCTTTATCAACATCACGCCACCGCTAACTGCTCACAGGAGATGACCCACCTGTGGAATTCCTTACTGACATCTTCCAATGACGCTACATTGGGTGCAACGAACACGTAATTAGTAAATTCTCCTGAGTTCATGCTCGCCCAACATTTGTATAAGTCTGCACTTTCCCTATTGACATCAACTGAAGTTCAAAAATACCTTATGAACTCAAGTCATATTGCACCTGAAACGATAATCACATCTTCACATCCCTCTTTATTTCAAACAAACTCCTTTCTACCATTTTTTTTTGGTACAGTAACTATCACTCCAAATAAAGTCCGTAGGCCAAATCACATTCTATAATGCTTCCAAACTGTTCTGCACTTCCTCAAGGCACGCGACCACCCTACCACAGAATCTATATGCTAATCTTTCACTCTTACTTCAGTTAAATCATCTCCTTTAAGCAACTTCTCAACCTCTACTTCTTCTACTTGACCTGCTAGTACTTCAACCACCGCGAAACACTTCCCGCCATGTCTTCCCTCATACTTTGCTGCCCAACTGTTGCATCAAATCGAAATGCGTCTCTATCGCACCTCAACCAATAAAATGTTACCGGCTCTAAGTCTCTTCAAAGATCATCTTTCTCGAGCCATCAACATCAGAAATACCCATTCGCAACCACAAATACTACACAATCACTTACTCTTCTTGAGTCCAAGCTCATTGACAAGACATGCGAATATAATTTGTCCAAAAATTTAACAACGTGGAAGATCATTCAAAATATTCACACTCGATACCGTACACCACATCAAAACGAAAATCAAGCACCCAATGGCCTTCCTTTACATTTCAAGGAAACATTTCTCGTCACTTTCAAATCGTCTAAACAGAACCCATAGTTACATCATACTCATCACAAAGCCTTTCCACCGCTCATCGAGCCACAAATTCTATTCGTAGGGACATTATCGGACATATGAGTCCAAATGTATAGGTTACAACTAAAGCTACAGAGCATAAGCTACGGTCTAAACCTAGCCTCAAGTCCTCCAGACTGGCCCATCACCAAAACACAAAATACATATCTTGAATCTCGTTCATAAAATCACAAGCCGGCGATGCACAGCTGATACCGAGCGCTCATATGCACATACGAAATGCGTGGAAGGAATTCAAAGAGTTGTGTTTCAAGCTGAATCAATTCCGCACGATAGAATACAAGAAAGTGAAATTTTCCTAAGGGTTTTGTAGCCTCACGAAGATAAGTACAGATGTCTCTATACCGATCTGCAAGACTCTACTAAACCTGCTCATGACTCGTGAGACCTATGTAACCTAGAGCTCTGATACCAACTTGTCACGACCCAAAATTCCAACCTGTCGTGATGGCGCCTATCTCGATACTAGGCAAGCCGAAAATCTCAATAAACCAAAACTTCTCTTTAAGGTTGAAAATATTATATTTAAATACAATACAAACACTCCCCAAATCCTGGTGTCACTGAGTAGATGAGCATCTAATATGAATACAAGTCTGGAAAATATAGTCTATAATAGTGTGAGACCAAATACAGTAAACAAAGAGATAGAGAAGGAGAGACAAGGTCTGCGAAATACGGCAGCTACCTCAGAATCTCCGAAAAATCAACTGTGTGAAAAATCAACACCCGCTATGTCCGAAAATACCTGGATCTGCACAAGAAGCGCAGGGTGTAGTATGAGTACAACCAACTCAGCAAGTAAAAATAATAAATAAGGAACTGAAGATAGTAACGAGCTACACAGTTATGGTTCATTTTCAGTAATTCCAGCAAAGAATAGACATGCTATCAGATCTGGCAGTTTAATGTCAAATCAACTTTTATACAGTTCTTGTTCATGTAATCCGTACATCAAAATCTTTCAGAGATTTCATAACAATGACAGATAGCAACTAAGTGCAACAACAAATTGAAATCAAGTACAACCTCTTAGGACAACAATCACTCAATGGGCTACCAGCCCTCATCACTCCCTGGGCTCCCAGCTCTCATCACTCACTCTCATTGGGTACCCGCCCTCACTGGGGGTGTACAGACTCCGGAGGGGTTCCTACAGCCCAAGCGCTATAATCTGCACGGACAACTCATGTGCCATAATATAAATATCTGGATCCGCACGGCCAACTCACGTGTTGTACAGCCAACTCACGTGCTATAGTATAATATAAGGATCCGCACGGCCAACTCACGTGCTATAGTATAATATAAGGATCCGCACGGCCAACTCACGTGCTGCACGGACAACTCACGTGATATGATATCAATATCTCACAATCAGGCCTTTGGCCTCTCTCAGTCATAAATCTCTCCAGTCTCTCGGGCTCTCATTAATCATGAAATCAGCCCAAATAACAATGATATGATATATCAATAATAATAACAGAGACTGAGATAAAATGTGCAAGTAAAAATTAAGACTGAGTACATATAGCATTTAGCAGGCAATTCAACAAGTATGCGGCCTCTGTGGGTCCCAACAGTACTATCACATAGCTAAGCATGATTTCTAACATGATTTACAGTTAAATTTTTATCAACACATAAAGAGCATATAGCTAACAACAAATTATTCAACTTTATAGTTTCCCGGGACGGACCAAGTCACAATCCCCTCGGTGCACGCCCACACGCCCGCCACCTAGCATGTGCGTCATCTCCAAAATAATCAGATGATACCAAAATCTGGGGTTTAATACCCTCAGGAAACTGTCACTTACCTCAGAGCGTGAAACTCTTTACTCTGCTATGCCTTTGCCTCACAAATCAACCTTTGAATGCCTCAAATCTAGTCACAAATAATTCATTTCAGTCAATAAAATTTATTGGAATTAATTCCATAAAAAAATGCTAATTTTCCATAAAAATCCGAATTTTAGCTCAAAAACATCGCCCGTGGGGTCCACATCTCGGAACTCAACAAAAGTTATAAAATACGAAAGCCCATTCAATTGAGAGTCTACCCATGCCAATTTTACCAAATTCTGAACTCAACTCGGCGTCAAATTTACAAATCTTATTTTCAAATTTTTAAGTTCCAATCTCCGATTTACACCTCAAAATCATATAATCTAGTCGGATTATTCGATGATAATTCAATATTATGGAGTAGAAATGATCACAAGGGACTTACCTCAAGTTTTCCTTGAAAATATATCAAAAATCGCCTCTCCTCAAGCTCCAATTTGTCAAAAATGGCGAATGGGATGAAGTCCCTGCTTTATAATTTTGCCCAGACTGCCTCGGTTTTGCCTCGATCTTGGCCTTTGATTTTGGCATTTGATCGACGTCCTCGATCCTGGGTCTCGATCTTGGGCCTCGATCCTGGGCCTCGATTCTGACGCTCGATCATGGCTCTCGACCCTGGCCCTCGATCATGCCTTCGATCGTGGCCCTTGACCCTGGGCTCGATCGTGGCTTCGAGCCTGATTCTCTACCCTGCCTTCAATCGTGGCCCTCGACCCTGGGCTCGATCATACTTGATTCTAGGCTCGATTTTTCTGGGCTCGATTTATATGGGCTCGATTTTGGCAGAAGAAATTTCCAACAGAAGGAAATTGCAGCACTTTTTATAATTCAATTTTTGATCCGTTAACCATCTGAAATTCACCCGAGGCCCTCGGGACCTCAACCAAATATACCAACAAGTCCTAAAACATCATACGAACTTAGTCGACTCCTCAAATAACCTCAAACAACGCTAAAACCATGAATTACACCCCAATTCAAGCCTATTAAACGTTGAAACTTTTCATTTCTACAAATAACGCCGAAACCTATCAAATCATGTCCGATTGACCTCAAATCTTGCACACCAGTCATAAATGATATAACAGGCCTATTAACATTATCAGAATCGGATTCCGACCCCGATATTGAAAAGTCAACCCCCCGATCAAACTTACCAAAAATTAAACTTTCGACATTTCAAGCCTAATTCAACTACGGACCTCCAAATAATTTTTCGGACACGCTCCTAAGTCCAAAATCACCATACGGAGCTGCTGTTGGAATCATCAAAATTCAAATCCTAGGTCTTTACACATAGTTCCACATCTTGTCAATTTCTCTAACTTAGATTTTTAATTGTGAAACTAAGTGTCTCAATTCACTCCGAATTTCTTCCGAACCTGAACCAACTACCTCGGCAAGTCATAAAATAACTGTAAAGCATAAATTGAGCAGAAAATTGGGAAACGGGGTTATAACACTCAAAATAACCGGTCGGGTCGTTATAGAAAATGATTAAATTCGAACTTCCATTGTGTTTTTATCAGAGTATAGTATTCAATTGCCTACTTATTTATAAGTGCATATAATTGGTACTACTTCTATGTTGATACATGGGTGATTCAATTTTATCTCAATATTGAACAGAGAACTGTGGGAAGTTCAGTTTTGTCTATACTTCAATCTTTTTTGTGTCTCTATCTTACTCTTACAGACCAAAAATAACCAAAACAAAATCTGAAAGTAAATCATGCTACTTTATTACAGTTTTAAATTTTGGCTGATGAATTACATTACTTTTAAAAAAGAACTGATGAATGCAATCTCAAATTTTTGCAGCTCACTAAAAATGGTGTGGTCGTAATATCCAATATCATAGTGTGTAGATGATACTACGTGAATGCATTCTCAAATTTACTGGTGTGGAAATTAATTCACCGTTGCTTTGTGGATTGTAAATTATTTTGTATTGGAAATGTGTGCTGGTGTCTTTACTTGTCATTAGTTGCCTTGGTCCTCATGTCTCCACTCTTCTCGTAGACCATCGTAATAACCTCTTTGCCTTCTTGCCTTTTTGTTTTTTCAGGGTGCTGCAAATTAGTTACGTGAAGAGAATATTGTTGTCATTGAATTTGTTGGTATGGCTGAGAAATCTGATCCCAATAGGAAAACCAACTTCTCCAAATTGAAGGTAAGAGTAATTTTCACTTTTCTGAAATTTGATCACAATAGTATAAGTGATTTGAAATAAAAAATAATTTGCCGGAACACCATCAAATACTTCTGCTGATATCTTCATCCAAGAAGGTTCACCATGATCTATTTTCTTACTGTCATTAGCAGCTGTACATTTTACAAAACCAGCAAATAATATTCCATCTTTACCACCAACGTTGTTGTTGATATCTTTACTTGCTTCAAAATTGTAGTCATGATGCAAGAAGGGAAAAAAACAAAACAAAAATGTGAAAAGCTCGACATTCGTTCAGGCAGGAACACTTACATCTTTGGCAAATCAAAAAAGGTTATTGCGGACCAGAAAAACAAATATTCCAGCTAGCTTTATACGGCTAACTGAAGAGCGTCAGCTTCTGGAAATTTAATTGATGAACATCAGCTACCAATACCACAACATCCAGGGGTAGGAGCCCATATACAAACTAATTCAACCACCCATACAACACAATCAGCAGAGCAAGAAGTGCAATTGGATGCTAATACTCCTCCAGGAAATGAATAAGGTAAGAACATTTAGATTTTACTTTAAAATATTTACATCGTATATCTATTTTACTAAATTGGAGGTTACTTTTGATTTGTATTATTGTAGGATAAACATATCAATTTAAGGAACTTCTCAAATATTGGAACTCTAATAACACAGGGTAAGTTTATGAGAATGAGTTTCATTAGTGTTAACTTCTGCCA
Source organism: Nicotiana tomentosiformis (assembly GCF_000390325.3). Lineage (NCBI taxonomy): Eukaryota > Viridiplantae > Streptophyta > Magnoliopsida > Solanales > Solanaceae > Nicotiana > Nicotiana tomentosiformis. The sequence continues at coordinate 69,261,499 of NC_090817.1, forward strand.
AGAAATATTCATGAAGAAAAAATAATGCTTTTCTTTTTTTTTTTTTGATAGTTTCGAATTGAAATTTATTGTTTTACTTGCAGAAAATGTCAACAACTAATATTGAGAAATGGAAAAAGTTAAAGAATCCACACACTGTTGGAAGAAAAAGCTTTTCTATAGTCCGCAATGATTTGGTATTTGCTCTTATTCATCATTAAATATGAACTTGTTATCATTTTAAGAAGATATTTTATACTACTTTTAATGTGTCCAGGAAAAAGAGAAAGAAACTTCTGATCCACTATCACTTAAAGATATCTTTGTGGCTACAAGAAAAAGAAAATCCGGTCGAACATACAAGTAATCGAATGAAGATACATCTATCAAAATTGTGCGAATTCTATCTAGTTTCCATTTTGTTGGGATGAATAGTATGTTCATATTGACTTTTCTTTACTTGAATTCTCTCTTTTTTATTACAGGATGAAATGGAGAATATTGAAACGCAACAAAGTGAAAATGGTGGTGAGTCAATTAATGCATTTGCATCAGTCATGGGACCTGAACATCCGGGACGTTTGAGAATTTATGGGCGGGAGGTTACAAAAACTACTTTGAAAGGGAAAGTGGGACATTTCGAACACTCTTCAAATGCAACAAATGATCTCATGAAAAATATGGAAGAGAGGATGATACGATTGGAGGGAAAAATTGAGGAACAGAAGGAATAATATGAGGAACAAAAGACAATGATGAGACAAGAAATTGTAGAAGATATCATAGCAAAACTTCAACGTTCTGGATTACCAATTGATGCTAATATTTTAGCAGCATTGTATTCTCATTCATTGGGTGAAGCTTCCTTAACACAAGTAGCAGCTAATAAGCTAATTCATCGACCATCTCTTGGTAGCAACAATCAAGGTTAGAATCCTCACAATCCTATAATTGGTGCTTCTAAATTTCAGATTGTATAAAATGTTTAATTTTATGGACTTGATTATTATCCATTATTCTGTATGATGCTACTACTTCTGCAGTGTGCAAGATAGCATTTTTACTTAGAAAGGAACTATATGGATTATTCGCGAGTGTATATGCTTTTAAGCATTCTCAAAATTCCTAACTTTTAAACATTCTCAAAATCGTTAACTGCTAAGCATTCTTATGTCTTCCGGTCATATATACTTGAGTCGGAATTCTTAAATTTAAGGTGTACATATAGGTACTTTACTAAAATTTCATATATCCTATAGTTAGAAACCTGCATTTTTTTTAGTTCATCCTAATATTCGTCTCATAACCATTCCATCAGTCCTATAAATTAACAGTTGTATTAGAATGGGAATTTAGTAGTGTTATAACATTTTGCAACATATACATACAGATATTTACAAGAGAGGTTCTTGTAATTCCTGCAATGGCATATTTGCTTCCATTTTCTTAGTATTAGGGGATCTGTTGATGAATTTGAACAAAAAAAAGTTAAGCTTTTTACTTTTGTTGACCACGATAAATAGTTCCATGAGCTGTAACTTGAAAAGAAATGAGTACTACTTGCACAATAACTAACAAAAATATTCATGTTAATACAGCCAAATTCACCTAGTCTCAAGATAACAAAATGTGCTAGCAGCATGTTCCATTTGTGATGCTTTTACTTACCATAATGTACATGAAGTTAAACTACATTTCTGTATCTTTCTTTTTGTTGTATAAACTAGCCACAAGTTATAGCTTTCCTTGCACATAAGGTATCAGTAGAATTAAATATTTCTGTGTCTATTGATTTGCTTGATATTTATGCTAAATGCGGGTTGATGAACGATGCTTTTGGGGTTTTGATTTCATGTCTGAGAGGAATGATGTTACTTGGAGTTCAATGGTTGCTGGGTATGTCCAAAATGGGTTATATGAGGAGGCTATATTGTTAGGCTACAAAAATCAGGGGTCGATCATAACCAGTTTACGCTTTCTTCTATTATATCTGCTTGTGCTGTATTGTTAGAAGGGAACCAGGTGCATGCTATAGTCCGGAAAACTGGTTTTGGTACCAATCTTTACGTGACTTCCTCTCTTGTAGACTTATATTGTCTTCAACTAATTAGGTTACAGAAAGAATGTGTGTTTGAATTATATGGAAAGTTGGTTATTCTGAATGTCCGCCCATTTGTCTTATATGAAATAGAGCTATATATAATAATGTACACAGCATCATTAGATATTATATTCAAATTTAAATCATGATATCTCTAATAGTTTGTTTGCAATTTTCTCTTTTCTTTTTAATTTTGTTTTCTACCCTCTAAATATTGTTATACCTTTTAAATTTGTAGGTGAAGAAAATGAATAAATGGGAGATGAATGCAGTGAAGACCTTACTTAAAGAGCATTGGTTGATCTACACCTTCAGACATTCTAGGACTGTTCATATTTTTGAATATTTTGCAAACTTATATGTATGCTAACTCTTGAATTGTTAGCCAATATTTTATATTTTCTCTTATATATAGATAATACTAGTTGGATATTTTGAATTATGATTTTGTTGATGAATATAGTTTTCTTTCATGGTTTGCATAAATTTCAGCAGATTATATTTTACTCCATTACAATAGCTCGTAAACATTATTGCAATAGCTTGTAATAAATGTTGCAATAGCTCGAAGAATCGTTGCAATAGCTTGAAATAATTGTTACAATAGCTTGTAATGACCATTGCAATAGCTCTAATAACCGTTGCAATAAATAAGCTAAACTATTTCAACAAACTGTTCCAGTAGGTCTATTCCATCGGTTTTATGCCGTTACATTAGTCGTATTGCAATGGTTCATAATCGTTGTGACAACTTTTAATAATCGTTGTAAAAGACCGCAGTAAAACCGCTGCGATAGATACAACTATGACCACGGATCCAAAACCGTTGCAAATAACCGTTGCAACAGACAAATTGCAACGCCTTAACTTGCAACGGAGCCAAAATCGACGCAATAGGACTACTGCAAAGGTTTCTCTATCTTTGGCAACAGTTTTATTGATGTTGCCATAAGCCTGTTTTCTAGTAGTGGGATATCACATTTGCGAACTAGTGTTCCCAAATATGACATCTACATTTGGGTAAAAGAGGAGAAAATGGGACTTAACTCATTTTATACTATTTTTTAACCGTAAGCTCTCTAGAGGCAATTTTTGAAGAACCTTTTCTTCCCAAATTCATTGGCAAGCATTTTAAACTAGTTTTTAATCAATCTACATTTTCTGAGTTTTTAACATCAAATCTAAGAATTTTATGGTAAAAATTAGGGGTTTTGGATAAAATTTTGTAAAATTGAGATTTAGACATCAAATTGAGGTCGAATTATGAAATAAATCACATAACCGGACTCGGGGGTGAATGGGTAATCGGTTTTTGGTATGAATCTCGGGTTTTGACCAAGTGGACTTGCGGTTGACTTTAGTTAAATTTTTTAATTTAGCTAAAGATTGAACCTTTTTCATTCGTGGGTAGTTTCTAAAGCTTATTTTGGATTGTTTGAATAATATTTGGCTAGATTCGGTTGGTTTGGAAGCTTATTCTATAGGAAAAATCGTGGTTGATTGTTCATTTGATTGCAGAAAGAGGTAAGTGTCGTGTTTAACTTTGACTTGAGAGAATTAGGACTTATTGGTCTATCTGCTACGTGAATTATATGTGGAGACATTGTATATGCGAGGTGGCGAGTATATATGCGTTGGCATGGGTTAAAGCATGCGGGATGGGTTATTTACCTTCATGTCATTGGTTATGCCATGTTATGTCTCGTTATTTGCCTTGATTGCTAAATGTCATTAACTTTTAATTTTTCCTTATTTGTTATTTGTCATTTAACTGTTACTTGTTCTTGTTACTTATTCCTTGATCAATATTTGCATACCTGCTATATGTTTTCACCTGTACTAGTTGGATATTTTTACTATTTCATGCCTTTACTTGCCTTTATTGTCCTTACCTTACTTGTTGTACTTCATTACATTGTATCCAACTTTGTGAGTCATTTAGCTATTCTTGTGTTAATGAATTGTTGAGGTTTCTGAGTACGATTTATTGGTTATTCTCTGTTATACTAGTAGATCCTTGGTTCTTTGTATGCTTTAGTACCTTTTGTGTTAGGATTACATTATTGGTTGTGTTGAGTTGTTCATGTTAATGAGTTGATATTGAGAATGGGTCGCGCACCACAACAGTATTGGAAGGGGATTGGATTGCACGCCTTAACAGATATTGATATGATACTGGGATTGGGTTACACGGCGCAACAGATATTGTGATATTGTTGGGATTGGGTTGTGCACTAGAACAGAGTATAATGTGTTGTATTGATTGTTGCTGTAATGTTCCATTCTAGTACTGTGATAGTAGGATTTTTGGATAATGTTATTCCGGGGGCCTCTGTTAGTTGACCTTCGGGTCTCGTTCTTATGAGTTTACTTGCTTTGCCTATATTTCTATTGTGTTTTATTATTATTCGTACAGGTTTATAGTGAGTGTCTTGTCACAACCTCATCACTACTTCGTGGGGGTTACGCTCGACACTTACCAAGTACATGGGGTCGATTGTACTCATACTACACTTCTGCACTTCTTGTGCAGATCCCGGTGTTGGTCCTCGTAGTGCGTAGAGGAGTTCACTCGGATCTGACCTGCCCAGGAGACTTGAGGTAGAGTTGTTTGGCATTCGTAGTCCCTGTAGTTTCCTTCTATTATGTCTTTACTATTTATTTTGCTTCAAACAGATGTATTTTACTCAAACCATGTGTGTAGTATTCTAGTCGCACATGTACTTGTGACTCTAGATTTTTGAGATTAGAATAGACCGTGTTATTTATGGATTTATCATATGCAATTCGGATTTTACCAACCGTTAATTATTATTATTCGGTTTTAAATTGTAAAAGAAAATTGGTTAATTCTATGTCACAACCCCAATCTTCGGCCGTAAGATATTGTGATGGTACCTAGTCTCTAAGAGTAGGTAAGCCTAACATGCATGGAGAAATAACAAAAATAATAATAGAGCTTCAAATTTAAACCAACTAGCTATCATAAAAGAACTCAACAATACTGCTGATAATAATTCCCAAAATCTGATGAGACTGAGTCATAAGTTCTACACGAATATACTATAAAATTTCTAATGCATCACAGTCTAAATAAGAGTAAGCAGCAAAAAAATGAGGATAGAGGGTGACTCTGAGGCCTACAGACGCTAGTAGGTATACCTTGAAGTCTATGAGATATATAGCCAATCACTGATGCCTAACCTGATGTGAAATACCTGGATCTGTACAAAAAGATATGCAGAAGCGTAGTATGAGTACACCACAATGATACCTAGTAAGTATCAAGTCTAACCTTGGTAGAGTAGTGATTAGGCCAGGTCAAGACACCTAATAGGACAAGAAAATGAAGCTGAACAAGTATAGTACAGTCTAACAAAAGAAACGATGAAAGTGAGGCTATAAAGAAATACAACAAGATAAGCTACAACTGAATTTAAAGCAATCAAGGAAATAAGGAAGGAACATATAATAAGAACCTCAAGAAAACAATGCGGACAAATACAAGTGAGGTAAATGAGAGATAACAACAAGAATCACAACTGAGGTACCACCTCGTTATCTCATTTCACAATCATAATCATAATCTTTCCTTATATCACCGCGGAAGCCTTACATTTAGTTTTGAAAATCATTTTCCCTGAAATAGCTACCCGCGTTTTAGCCCACCTTATTACACCGCGTGGCTTCAAGTAGTTCTGCTACTAGCAACACGCGTATCAAGCCCACCTTATATCACTGCATGCCTATCAACCCTTAGCCTTATACCACCGCATGAGTATCAATATCACAATATATCACAACTTGTACCTCAAGTTCCCAAATGCCACAACTTGGCAAAAGAATCAACCATATCAATATTTCCACAACAAATAGCATATGGCTCAACCACAATGTGTATAAGAATCTCAATAATAACAAAATAATGGTGAATAGCTCAACAAGAACGATATCTCAACAATTAACAACCTCGTGTCAAGTGATAACGGCTTTTACAACTTCAACACCAAAAACTCAACAAGAAGATATTCCAAGAAATGACAACTTCAAGTAAGGTAACTCAACAATTAAATAATTAACAAGGCAATAAGGAAAAATTAACTTCAACTAAGCACGCATGGGCAATTAACAATTAACAGATGGAATAAGTGTTAACAATGTCAAATAAAGCATGTAAGGATGGATTAACACATGTAAGGTTAGATTAACAATGAAAGATATAACATGTTACGACAATTCGATTAAAGGCATGAAAAGAGTTTAAATAGCATATGGCTCAACCACAATGTGTATAAGAATCTCAATAATAACAAAATAATGGTGAATAGCTCAACAAGAACGATATCTCAACAATTAACAACCTCGTGTCAAGTGATAACGGCTTTTACAACTTCAACACCAAAAACTCAACAAGAAGATATTCCAAGAAATGACAACTTCAAGTAAGGTAACTCAACAATTAAATAATTAACAAGGCAATAAGGAAAAATTAACTTCAACTAAGCACGCATGGGCAATTAACAATTAACAGATGGAATAAGTGTTAACAATGTCAAATAAAGCATGTAAGGATGGATTAACACATGTAAGGGTAGATTAACAATGAAAGATATAACATGTTACGACAATTCGATTAAAGGCATGAAAAGAGTTTAAATAGCCTAAACCAGTCAAGTACCATATATAACCCGTGTACCCACTCGTCACCCTGCGTACATGGCTTTCACATATCACAATATAGCACAATCAACCCAAATCCTAAGGGGTAGTTCCCCCACACAAAGTTAGGAAAGATACTTACCTCAAACAAGATAACTCAATCCACTAATAAGCCTTTTCCGTGAATATCTAACTCTGGACGGCTCGAACAAAGCCAAAATAACTTAATACCATAATTACAAAGCATAGGAAACTATTACGGATAATAAAGTTGCAATCTTTAAAGAAAATCAAAGAGGTCAACTCAAAACTCCAACCCTGGGCTCGCGTCTCGAAACCCGACCAAACTTACAAAATCCAAACACCCATTCAATAACGAGTCCAACCATACTAAAATTATCTAATTCCGACCTCAAATCAATCTTCCAATCCTCAATTTATGGTTTAGGAAGTTTTCACAAAATTCCACAATTTTTCCAACTCAAAACACTAATTAAATATTAAAAACATTGATGGATTCATGTAAAATAATCAAATCCGAGTAAAAAAATGCTTACCTCTGATCAACTCCTTGAAAATCCCTTCCAAAATCACCCAAAATCAAGCTCTCTAACTCAAAAGATGAAAAATAACTCAAACACTCGATTTGCCACTTTTTCTGTCCAATGATTCCGCATCTGCGGACCAACAACCGCTTCTGCGGCTCTGCACCTACGGAAAATCCATCGCACGTGCGGCTTTTCATTAAGCAGCTAATATCGCTTCTACGGACTATTTAGCGCATCTACGCTTGCGCTTCTGCGGAAGGAAGCTGCCTAGCCCAAACTCGCTTCTGCGGCTCACATGCCACTTCTGCGGTGCCGCACCTGTGGCCTAAAGTGCGCAGGTGCGATCGCACCAGAACCTCAGCTCGGCAGAAATTCCTCCAAGTCCAAAATGATTCCGAATTCAATTTGAATCATATCTGGGGCCCCCAGAACCCCATCCAAACATACCATCAAGTCCCATATCACATAACTGATCTACTTGAGGCCTAAAAGCACATCAAACAACATCCAATCTACAAATCGCACCCCATTTCAAACCTATTGAATTCATGAACATTTAAATTCCAAAACTAACGCCGATTCATACCAAACCAACTCCTATTGACCTCAAATTTTTCACACAAGTCATAAATAGCAAAGTAAACCTATTCCAACTTTCGGAACGAAATTCAACCCCGATATCTATAAAGTCAACTTTCGGTTAAACTTCTCAATCTTCCAAACCTTCAACTTTCTAACTTTCACCAATTCAATCCAAAACGACCTACAGACCTCCAAATAAATATACTGGCATACACTTAAGTCCAAAATCATCATATGAAGCTATCGGAAAACTCCATTCCGGAGTCATCTAAACACAAAAGTCAAACTCTTGTCAACTCTTCCAACTTTGGAACTAAGTGTCCCAATTCACTCTGAAACTCACCTGAAACCAAACCAACCACCCCGGCGAGTCTCATAACTATAATATAACATAGATGAGTCAATAAATAGGGGAACAGGGCTAAAATACTCAAAACAACCGGCCGGGTCATTATAGCCTCCCCCTCGTAAAACAAACATTCATCCTCGAACGAGTATAGAGACATACCTAAAGTGGTGAAAAGATGAGGATAATGGATACACATATCATGCTCGGTCTCCCAAGTCGCCTCATCGGCTGGTTAACCCCTCCACTGAACCTTCACTGAAGCAATGTTCTTTGACCTCAACTTTTGGACCTGCTTGTCCAAGATGGTCATCGGCTCCTCAGCATAAGTCAAATCCTTGTACAATTGGACTGTGCTGAAATATAAAATATGGGACAGATCATCGTGATACTTCCTGAGCATGAAAACATGGAACACCGGGTGAACTGTAGATAATCTAGGTGGCAATGCAAGCTTGTAGGCCGCCTCTCCCACTCTCTCAAGGATCTCAAAAGGGCCAATATACCTAGAACACAACTTGCCCTTCTTTCCGAACCTCATCACACCCTTCATGGGTGAAACTCGGAGCAAAACCCACTCTCCAGCCATAAATGCTACATCACGAACCTTCCGATCAGCATATCTCTTCTGCCTAGACTAGGTTGTACTAAGCTGATCCTAGATCAACTTGACTTTCCCCAAGTCATCTCGAACCAAATCTGTGGCCAACAACCTAGCCTCTCCCCGCTCAAACCAACCAACTAGAGAACGACATCGTCTCCCAAATAAGGCCTCAAAAGGAGCCATCTGAATACTCAATTGGTAGTTGTTGTTGTAGGTAAACTCCACAAGCGGTAAGAACTGATCCCAAGAGCCCACGAAATCCATAACATAGGCACGAAGCAGATCCTCTATTATTTGAATGGTATGCTCGGACTATCCGTCCATCTAGGGGTGGAATGCGATACTCAACACAACCTGTGTGCCTAACTCATGTTGTACAGCTCTCCAGAAGTGTGATGTAAACTGCGTGCCACAGTCAGAGATAATGGATATCGAAACGCCATGAAGTCAAACAATCTCGCGGATATAGATATAAGCCAGCTACTCTGAAGAATAGGTAGTCACCACTGGAATGAAATGAGTTGACTTGGTCAACCTATCCACGATCACCCATACAACGTCAAATTTGTTCAAAGTCCGTGGGAGCCCAACAACGAAGTCTATGGTAACACACTCCCATTTTCGCGGGGGAATCTCAAGACTCTAAAGCAAGCCGCCTGGCATATGGTGCTCATACTTCACTTGCTGACAATTTAGGCACCGAGCTACATACTTCACTATGTCTTTCTTTATTCTCATCCACAAATAGTGTTGCCTCTAATCCTGATACATCTTAGCGGAGCCCGAATGAATGGAGTACCGCGAATATCAAGAAAACTCCGAATATCAGTAGCTGAAGACGGTATGGGCTAACTCTGCACTGCTTCAATATTCTTTGGATCTACCTTAATCCCCTCACTCGACACCATATCACCCAAAAACACCACTGAATCAAGCCCGAATTCACACTTTTAGAATTTTGCATACAATTTTTTTTCTCTCAAGGTCTGGAGCACGATCCTCAGACGCTGCTCATGATCCTCCCAACTGCAGGAATATACCAAGATGTCGTCAATAAACATAATGAAGAATGAATCAAGATATGGTTAGAATACATTATTCATCAAGTGCATAAATGTTGCTGGGGCGTTGGTCAGCCCAAATGACTTCACAAGGAACTCGTAGTGACCATACCGAGTCCTAAAGGCGGTCTTCGAAATATCCGGATCCCGAATCTTCAGTTGATTATACCCTGACCATAAAGCAGCCTTTGAGAACACTCTGGGACCTGTAGCTGATCAAATAAGTCATCAATGCACGACAATGGGTACTTGTTCTTCACTATAACCTTGTTCAACTACTGATAATCAATACACATGCGCATTGAACCATCCTTCTTCTTCACACACAAAATCGGAGCACCCCAAAGTGACACACTAGGCTGAATGAAGCCCTTATCAAGGAAATCTTGCAGTTGCTTCTTTGACTCCTTCAACTCTACCGGTGCCATATGAAATGGTGGAATAGAAATGGGTTGAGTGTCGGGCAACAATTCAATACCAAAATCGATATCTCTATCGGGCGGCATGCCCGAAAGATCTTCCGAAAATATATTTTGGAAGTCTCTAACTACCGGAACAACTAAACACAACCGATACACATGGTCCACAACAATAGAATCTCCCACAGGCGTGGACACATATACAGGAGAACTCAATGAATCACAAGATATATCCAAATATGGAGCAAAGTAAGATGACACATATGAATAAGTGAAGCCTGGATCAATTAAGACTGATGTATCTCTATGACAAACCAGAACAATACCTATGATAATTACGTCTGATGTGACCTCCTCCGTCCTACCTAGAAAAGCATATCATGTGGCCTGGCCTCCCCTTCTAGGGAGACCTCTACCCGCCTGTCCCCCACTCCTAGCTGGCTATGCGGGTGGAGCGATAACCATGACCCGTTAAGTCATTGGACCAGGTGGAATCTGTGGAATCTAAGTAGTCTATGGAGGTGCACCCCCTTGAGTCTGGGCAGTCCCTCACCATATGATGGGTATCACCAAACTTAAAGCAAGCTCTCGGTAGGCGTGGCTACTAAAATTGGCTCGGGCTTGGTCGGCTGGACTGACCACTGAAAGAATCCCGTGCAAGAGGTATACTAGCTAGTAGCGGTGCATAATGGGCAACCTAAGACTTGGAAGTAGCCGGAGTACCACTAGAAGCTGGATGTGCTGAATGAATTGGACGGCTCATATAGCCTCTTTCATGACGGGCTGTAATTGAGGCGCGGGTACCACTATATCCGCTAGAATCTCGAGGCTTATTGGCCTCCCTGTCCTCTCTCTCTCTCACGGCGCTGCATACCCTCCAACCTCCGTGTAATCTCTACCACCTGCTAATATGGGGTATTTGTCTCCAACTCTCGAGCCATGCTGAATCTAATACCATAGTTGAGCCTCTCGATCAATTGACAGACTCGCTCTCTAACTATAGAAACCAAGGCTGGTGCATGTCAGGACAACTTACTGAATCTGACAGCATACTTTAACACTATCATAGTATCCTAGCGCAGCTGCTCAAACACCGCGCGCCATGCATCCCGAAGACTCTGGGGAACAAACACTCTCAAGAACATCTCTGAAAACTAAGTCCATATGAGTGAAGCTGCATCGGCTGGGCTACCCTCTTCGCAAACCCACCACCACTGATACGCTGCTCCTAACAGCTAGAATTTAGTAAAAGCAACCCTACTCGTCTCCACAATGCCCATGGTGCGGAAAATACTGTGCCACATCTCTAAAAAGCCCTGTGCATCCTCTATATCTAGGCCGTTAAAAGTAAGAGGGTGATATTTCTTGAACCTCTCAAGTCTAAGTTGCTCCTCCTCAGATACCACTGCCCTAACCTCGGGCTAAACCAGAACAATAGGCTATGCTGGCATAACCTTTGGGACTTGATCAACATGGACTCGCTGCTCTAGAGTACGGGCCGTGGGAGGTTGAGCTCCTCCCCTAGCCTGGGATGTGGCTGGGGCAAGCGAAATCAACCCCGCCTGAGCTAGAGTAACAAATATGCTCAATAACTGTGTGAGGGTCTACTAAAGTATAGGGGTGGCAACAGGCGCCTCGGGTGCCTGCCCCTCCCAACTGGAGCTATAGGTGCCTCGTCTGGCGCAGCTCGTGCAGGTGCTCTAGCTTCACCATGTGCCCCTTCTCAGCCTCTACCCCGACCCTGGCCTCTCGTGGCTTTAGCAGGGGGCGCGGGTGTCTGACCGCCTGATCCAGCAGTGCATGTCCCCATCATTTGTGAGAGAATAGAAAGACAAAGATTCAGAAATTCGAAGTCAACAAATTCGCACGATAAGGAATCAAAGAAGTAAAGTTTCCTAACATTTTCGTAGCCTCTCAAAGATAAGTACAAACGTCTCCTTACCGATCTGCAAGACTCTACTAAACCTACTTATGACTCGTAACACCTATGAACCTTGAGCTCTACTACTAACTTTTCACGACCCCAATCTCCCACCGTAGGATGTCGTGATGAAACCTAGTCTCTAAGACTAGGTAACCCTAACATGCATGGAGAAATAACGAAAATAACAATAGAACTTCAAATTTAAATCAATTAGCTATCATAAAAGAACTCAACAATACCGCTAATAATAACTTCCAAAATCTGGTGAAACCGAGTCGTAAGCTCAACACGAATATATTATAAAATCCCTAATACATCACTACCTAAATAAGAGTAAGCAGTAGAAAAACGAGGACAGAGGGTGACTCCAAGGCCTACGGACGCCAAGCAGGTATACCTTGAAGTCTTCGAGATGTATAGCCAATCACTGATGCCTAACCTGATGTGAGGTACCCGGATCTGAACAAAAAGAAATGGAGAAGCGTAGTATGAGTATACCACAACGGTACCCAATAAGTACCAAGCCTAACCTCGGTAGAGTAGTGACGAGGCCAGGTCAAGACAGCTACTAGGATAAGAAAATGAAGTTGAACAAGTATAGTACAGTCTAATAAAAGAAACAAGGAAAGTGATGCTATAAAGAAATACAACAAGATAAGCTGCAACTGAAATCAAATCAATAAAGGCAACAACGAAGTAACACATAGTTAGAACCTCAAGAAAATAATGCGGACAAATACAAGTGAGGTAAATGAGAGATAACAACAAGAATCACAACCAAGGTACCACCTCGTAATCTCATTTCACAATCACAATCACAATCTTTCCTTATATCACCGCGGGAGCCTTACATTTAGTTTTGAAAATTATTTTTTTCGAAATAGCTACCCGTGTTTTAGCCTACCTTATCACACCGTGTGGCTTCAAGTAATTCCCCTACTAGCAACACGCGTATCAAGCCCACCTTATCTCACCGCATGCATATCAATCCCTAGCCTTATACCACCGCATGCGTATCAATATCACAACATATCACAACTCACACCTCGAATGCCCAAATACCACAACTTGCCAAAAGAATTATCAATATCAATGTTTTCACAATAAATAGCACATGGCTCAACCATAATGTGTATTAGAGACCCAACAATAACAAAATAATGGTGAATACCTCAACAAGAATGATATCTCAACAATTAACAACTTCGTCTCAAGTGATAACAGCTTTTACAACTTTAACACCAAAAAATCAACAAGAAGATATTCCAAGAAATGACAACTTCAAGTAAGGTAACTCAACAATTAAATAATTAACAAGCCAATAAGGAAAAATTAACTTCAACTAAGCATGTAAGGGCAATTAACAATTAAGAGATGGAATAAGTGTTAACAATGTCAAATAAAGCATGTAAGGATGGATCAACACGTGTAAGGGTAGATTAACAATGAAAGATATAACATGTTACGCCAATTCGATTAAAGGCATGAAAAGAGTCTAAATAGCCTAAACCAGCCAATTACCATATAAAACCCGTGTACCCACTTGTCACCTTGCGTACACAGCTTTCAAATATCACAATATAGCATAATCAACCCAAATCCTAAGGGGTAGTTCCCCCGCACAAAGTTAGGCAAGATACTTATCTCAAACAAGCTAACTCAATCCACTAGTAAGCCTTTTCCGTGAATATCCAACTCCTAAAGGCTCGAATCTAGCCAATATAACTTAATACCATAAATACAAACCATAGGAAACTATTTCAGATAATAAAACTGCAATCTTTAAAGAAAATCAAAACGGTCAACTCAAAAAGCCAACCCTGGGCCCGCATCTCGAAATCCGGCCAAATTTATAAAATTCGAACACCCATTCAATAACAAGTCCAACCATACTAAAATTATCTAATTGCGACCTCAAATCGATCTTCCAATCCACAATTTATGGTTTAGGAAGTTTTCACAAAATTTCACAATTTTTCTAACTTAAAAACTAATTAAATGATAAAAATATTGATGGATTTATGTAAAATAATCAAATCCGAGTAAAAAAATACTTACCCCGATCAACTCCTTGAAAATTCCTTCCAAACTCGCCCGAAATCAAGGTCTATATCTCAAAAGATGAAAAATAACTCCAACCCTCAATTTGCCCCTTTTTCTACCAAATAATTCCGCATCTGCGGCTCTGCACCTGCGAAAAATCCATTGCAGGTGCGGCTTTTCAGCCAATATCGCTTCTACGGACCATTAAGCGCATATGCGCTTGCACTTCTGCGGAAGGAAGTCGCTTCTGCACGTCCGGTTCTGCGGAGAAAGGACCGCACCGGCGGTCACAGCTCTCCTAGCCCAAACTTGCTTTTGCGGTTCACATGCCGCTTCTGCGGTGCCGCACATACAACCCAAAGTGCGAAGGTGCGATTGCACCAGTACCTCAACTCGACAGAAATTCCTCCAAGTCCAAAATGATTCCGAATTCAATTTGAATCACATGTGGGGCCCCCAGGACCCCGTCCAAACATACCATCAAGTCCCGTATCACATAACGGAACTAGTCGAGGCCTAAAATCACATCAAACAACATCCAATCTATGAATCACATCCCATTTCAAACCTATTGAATCCATGAACATTCAGATTCCAAAACTAACGCTGATTCATACCAAACCAACTTCGATTGACCTCAAATTTTGCACACAAGTCATAAATGATATAACAGACCTATTCCAACTTCCGAAATAGGAATCTGACCCCGATATCAATAAAACCAACTTTCGATCAAATATCTGAATCTTCCAAACCTTCAACATTTTAACTTTCGTCAATTCAAGCCAAAGCAACCTACAGACCTCCAAATAAATATCTGTACATACGCCTAAATCCAAATTCACCACACGAAACTATCGGAACCATCAAAACTCTATTATGAAGTCGTATACATAAAAATCAAACTCTGGTCAACTCTTCCAACTTAAGCTTTTAATTTTGGGACTAAGTGACCCAATTCATTCCGAAACTCACCCAAAACCAAACCAACTATCCTGGCGAGTCATATAACCACAATATAATATAGAGGAGGCAATAAATAGGAGAACGAGGCGAAAATACTCAAAACGATCGGTCGGATCGTTATATTCTATGATCGGCTTGCCTAGCAAATGGATGCTAGGCGCCATCATGGCCCCATGATTGAGATTCCGGGTCGTGACACCAATGCCAGAGTTGATCAAATCGATTAGCTTAGTACCCGGAACCCCAAAATCCTGGATCCACCTATGAGTCCCCAAGTCCCAACTATTCAGAAAAGTTTATTCAACGAAATTCAGGAAAATATGTATAAGAAAAAAAAACACCATATAAATATGGCTTTTGAGAAAAGAGCTTCTTAGAAAACGTTCTTAATAATAATACGAAAAACTGTTCGCTTGTATATTTTTCTTCTTGTGATTCACTTGTTTAAATTAATGTGTTTGATGTGTATTTTATTAATATGATCTTACTATAGTAATGTTTTATTAGTTTACGTTTTAAAATGTGGATACCACTTATCTAAAATTCTGTATATGGCCCTGCTTGTGGATTGGATATGCATGAAAAATATTGAGCATTATTATCCAACCTTCACACATAAAAATGTCCAAGATAGTCACCAACGATAATTTTGAAATTTGGTTTACTGGTCTTTGTAAGATATGAAAAGCTTTCCTAAAACCGCAGAAGGCTATATACATAAACAGTGGCAGGACAATAATTGAACAAAGGAACTATTTGTGCATACTTTTTAAGACCTAGTGGACGCCCAACATTGCAGTAAAACAAAGGAAAAGGAAAGATGATGGTATGTATGGTGTAGACAAGACTTAGTTATGCATGTGACATAAACAGTGGGAGGACAATAATTGAATAAAGGAACTATTTGTGCACACTTTTTAAGACCTAGTGGACGCCCAATATTGCAGTAAAACAAAGGAAAAGGAAAGATGATGGTATGTATGGTGTAGACAAGACGTAGTTATGCATGTGAAGTTATGAACACTTTGAAGTTAGGAGTCGCCTCCTAATTTTAGATAACGTTTTCATATTTTGATTGAATTGCAATAGCTGACATTTGACTTTAATATTCTCTTTGTTGATTTCTTTTCTTATTTGAAAAGAACATATATATCAAATTTTACATTACAAATTAAATTTTATTTTTCTAAAATTTCGTGTCCAATTAAATAGGTTTACCAAATTTAAAATCATTCTGACACTTACAGTTGCCCGATACAATTCCATCTTTTACAGTTTATCCTTTACAGCATACGACAACCTTAAAGTTTTTACCACATGATCATTTTATAGAGGACCTATGGTAGAAATAGAATTATATGAAGCAGACTACTATTTATTCAAAATCTGAGAAGACTGATGTTCCAATTAACGAACACAAGCAAGATTACATTAGAAAAGTAAAACATTAATTATTGGAAAATAAAGCTCCCAAGTAAGCATGAAACTGGAGAAAAAAGCAGGATAAATTAGAAAGTCTTCTTGAACATAACCCTGAAGGGAGTGTCACTGAGAGCCAAAAACCTGACTCCATCCTTAGTGTATATACCAACATCTTTGCAAATAACCTTGCAAATCTTGCACACACTTGGACAGAATAGGAACTTGTAATCCGTTCCAAGTTTCTCAATTTTAAACCAACTGCTCACAGTTTGAGGCCCTGGGTTTCCTTCAACTCCACCAGTCACTATGAAATATTGCTTCAACTTGTCATCATAGGTCCCAAGTTTCCAAATAGTTTCTCTTGCACAAATAGTTGGAGTATAAAACCTGACGTTAAGATCAGTTGAAAGACGAACAACACCTTTTTTGGCATCAAAAGGTGTGAAAACCACAGGCAAGCCTTGTTGGACCTCATCGGAATTTTGGATAATGTCCCTAGGACACGTATTGATTTGCTTAACGTTGGAAGGTAAGAGTCCGCCGCCTCTTCCTCGGATCACTGGAAGAACGAAATAGTTGGAACCAACTCGAACTTTGTCGCCATTGATGTCAAGAACTGGAGATGGCGATGAACCTGCTAAGAATCTTGAGGGATTGGGTATACATAGGGCTAAAGGGATAATTGAAAGAGAAAGTAGTAGAAGTAGGGTGTTCATTTTTCTTAATTCGTGGAAATTGAGATGTCTTACACTACACTGTGCAGTTGATATGAGTCTTCCTGGCAAGTGGATGCCAATTTATAGGTGATGATTTTTGCACGTGGGTGATCTCCAATCTCCATGCTCGTTTGTTTTTATGACATGTCTATAATTTAATACTTTTAATTTAAGTGAATTTATTTGACACGACTTATTAAATTTATCATATTAAATATGTTATAATATTTTGTGTTCTTAATATTTTGTAATTTATATGTTGAGTTCTTAATATATATTTTAGCTTTCATACATGTAAGACCAATTCAAAGCTAAAATAGTTAATTGAATTCACGCCGCAATGTGATTTGCCACTTAAGTGCGCCAGAGGGACATGATGCGGCTTTCATGAAATACATCAAAAAAAGTAATCATTTTTGGAACGAAATGACTTCGTCAAAGGCCTTTACGCGTTTGAAAGATAGTGCATATTAGAACGACATTTTTGAATTCTGACCCTATAATGGTATTCATCTGTAGTGAGGTGGGATTCCGTGGGAATAGGATTTGAAAATTTGGTTTTTTTATGTGTTTGGGAAAGTATTTAAAAGGGAAAGGGTTTGAATTACCCCAAAATAAAGTAATTATGCCTTTCGTTTGATTTGGTATAAAAAATACCCTCATTATTACTGAGATAGCTTAATTATACCCCTCCCCACTAACTGTCTCCAACTAGGATATAAACTCACTTTAAAATATATTTTGCCTAGTCAGAATTCCACGTTGAAAATAATATTCACCATTCAAAAAGACCACTGAAAAAAGACGGAAAAGAACCATCAGTGACGATGACCGAAAAATTCTCCGGCGACCACCCTTCTCTCGTTCATCTCTTTCGGCAGCTTTTTGTTTTTTCATTCAAGCTATCCAAAAATGGACATAATTCATAGTAGTAAAAGTAAAAAAGGTCCATCATTTATTAGATAATAAACTAAAACTGATTCAAAAAATTCTTAGACAATAACAAACAGATTAAAAAAAGAAATCCAACAATCTAAATCAACAAAGATAATCAGGAATCTTGATAGGAATAAATAACACACGCAATAACAATAAAACAACACCAGCAGAAGCTTATAAAACTATTAACACCCAGAGTTAAATCCAATCAGCACAATCCAACAACACTAAGCTAAGGACAACTTAAACATAAACCCAGAGGAGGTGTAACAGGTGAAATTTTCTTGCATTGGTTCAGTAACCGATGCGATGATCAGCGAATTGGGTGATCATGCCGGAAGTTGATGAGGTAGTGGTTACTGATTTGGGTGGCATTTTCCGGCAATGAACACTAGCGAAGTGGTGATGGAGGAGTAATATTTGTTCCTCTACTTTACACTGAAGATGCTATGGAGAACTTTTTATGTATTGTTCATTTTTTTAAACAAAATCCATTTACTTTAATAACTTTCAAGTCATCAACTTTACATTTGAAACAACACTTTGTATACGGTAAAATTGGTTCAACTAGACGAATAAAGAGATGCCACGTGGAGTTGAAGACGGGTAAGATGTGAGTCAGTAAATAGTCGATATCGGGTGCAAGCATGTGATCAGTGCTGGATGAATTCTGAAGACAGAGTAGCCGATGACAAAAATTCAAAGTATTGACATCGGGTAGCATTCAACGAGCAGCCGTTACAGAGAATATCTGCAGTTATAGCCAACCGTTATGCAGCCATCAATGAAGGTTTTATTCTAATTCAAGAAGAGCTTGATTTAGGGATCTTGTCTTCCTAAATAGGGCTAGAAATAGGAGAATTAACATCTATCGTAGAGAAAAAAACATTCTGTACAAAAAAGCTATAATCTGCTCTTATTCTATAGAATTGCTTTCTTTATTTTATTCTTAATTTTGTTCTTGCCACTACTATCGGAGAAGATAAACACTTAGCCAGACTTGTATTACCTTTAATTTTTTTTCATAATTTTATTTCTGTTCTTATTTATTTCGTATTTTTGGATCAAATCGATTCACTTGTCTATACACCATGTTACAAATTCAACTGTACAATTTTACGGGTAAATAGTTTGACGCCCACCATGGGGCATAGACAATTGTGTAATTGCTTTGATCCATTCATCTGATACTAGCAAATTTTGATTCCCTCCTTAGTAAAAGAAAAATCAGGTATGGCAGCTAATGATGTCAACAATGTCTACAACGTTGGAGCACATAATGAACAGGAATATGTGTTCCAACATGATGATTCAACCAGCGAAACCCGCAACGAATGAGATGAAGCAACCCCAGTTCACGAAGGCCAGTATCCTCGACATATGAGGGGACCAACTCCTGATGATGCGGATGATGAACACGTTGTTGAAACGGTCAAAATCTTGAGAGAACAACAAAAGACGATTATGGATCACCTCTCAAGGCAAGATCAGGTGATGACAGAATTGAAACAGGTGTTATCGGGTGCTTCCAATAATGCTAATGGAAGGGCTCTGATTCCTCCCAGTGTTTTTGCGAATCAAACGGTTCAAAGAACCGATAACGACACTCCAAGGGAGGAAATCGGTTTTGACGAGGCAAGAGGTACCAGTAGTGGATCTGGGAACAACAACTTAAATGACCTTTTCAAAATCGAGCTCATGAGATTTATGAGAGAAATGATGAGCGAAGGGACCAAAATGCTAAAGAGTTCCATGCTCGGATGGGTCAAATCCCGGAAGCTCCGTCAGTGTTAAAGGGACCAGATTCAAAGAAGTATACGCTGTCACGACCCAAAATTCACTATAGATCGTGATGGCGCCTAACACCACCGTCAGGTAAGCCAACGGTAATTTACCAATTTGATTGCTAATTTTATTACTTTCGAAATCACAAATTTTAATAAGAAAAGGAGATTTACACTTCCAAGTCACGGGAACATACAATATTTGTAATTTATAAAAGAAATGAAAGGCGATAATAATGTACGAAATCCTAAGCATCAATTAGTATAACCCTAAAACCCGGTGTCACAAGTGCATGAGCATTTTCTAAGGGAGTACAATAGTAATATAACATCTGTCCAGAATGTAAATAAGACATAATAAAATAAATAGTACGATGGTAACTCGGTGGACTGCGATGCATAGCCTGAATTGCAGCTCACATAAAGTCTTCTCAGCAGATGCGCCTACGCCCATGATGATCACCAAATGAACCTGTCAGATCCTGCACATTTAGTGCAGAAGTGCAGCATGGATACGTAAATCAATGCGTACCCAGTAAGTATCTAGTATAACCCCGGAGAAGTAGTTACGAGGGGTCGATATCGACACTTACTAGGACCAATAAAATAATATAATAATTCAGAACATATATAAAGTGCACAACGATAGTGGGGTAAATCTGTAAATTTTATAATATTCCAAATATTTTTTTTAAAGTATAAATTTCTCGATCTTGTATTCAACCTTAATAGCTCAGGAAATTTCAAGTGTCAAAATCAAATAACTAAGGAATACCATAAAAATGTCGGGCATCAGTGGAAGGTTTATCTCGTGAATATTCGGACTACTAGCGATATAACACACGATTCTGCCGAGGTCGTTAGGCCCGATCCAGAATAATGTGTACACTGCCGAGGGTCAAGCGGCACGAACCATAGATGCATCTATTATACTGTCGAGGAATTCGGCCCGCTCCACAAGGAAGGAAGGAAGTTACCGAATTACAAGACACGTGTTTACAATACAGTATATGAGCATAAAACGAATATAATCTTTATCGTTTCTCAAATAACTCACCCACAACTCAAAGTGTTAAGGCTCAGCCTATTATACATATATTTATTTCTAAATCAAATTCAGTTATAACTTTGATTAGTTAAGCCAGCAGAACGAGTTCAAATAATTCAATTATTACATGATAAAGTCCTAAGTCTACCCGAACATAAATACGCTTTAGCTACGTACGTACTCTCGTCACCTCGTGCGTACGTAGCACCCACAACTAGTTGCACATAACAATAAATATCACCTAGGGGTAGTTTCCCCCTCACAAGGTTAGACAGGAGACTTACCTCGCTCTGAAGTTCCATAACCGGTTCCAAAGCCTCTACAGCACCTCAAACTGATGCCCTTCAATCCAAAACTAGTCAAACAATGTGCAAATCCATAAATATATACTATATTACCCATAATTAATCAATTTATAACAATTTCCAACTTTGTTCGAAAAGCCAATAAAAATCAACTTTCGGGCCCACGTGCCTTCTCAAAGATAAACTTTACCCACAATATTACGAACCCAAATATATGATTTATTTCCATATCCATGTTCAAAATCATGGTAAAAATCCAAAAATACGAATTTCTAGATTTTCCACTAAAATCCCAAATTTCTATAAATTCTCATGCTAAATCCATATATAAACCATGTATTTAACTCACAATGTGAAGAAATCACTTACCCCATAATAGATGATGAAGATGGCACTCCAAAATTGCTCCAAAATCGGCTCCCATGGACGAAATAAAGTGGAATTGAGCCAAACCCCCATTTTAAAATAACACACTGCCCAGCCCAGCCCAACCTTCGCACCTGCGGTCCATTAGCCGCTTTTGTGGCTCCGCACCTGCGGAAATTCTCATCGCAGGTGCGGTTCCCACTAAGCACAACCAAGTTCGCTTCTGTGGACAGAACGTCGCACCTGCGCCGTCGCTTTTGCGACTACTCCTCCACTTCTGCAAAAAATCCCCCAACACGAAGCCTCGCACCTGCGGAAATATTCCCCGCTTTTGCGGCATCGCATGTGCGAGATTCTTCCGCTCCTGCGCCTTCACCCGCTTCTGCGCCCATGGTTTCGCTTCTATGCTTGCGCAGATGAGGCCAAAGCTCTGCACCTACGGCCCTTCTCCTGGCTGGCTTTCTCCGCTTCTGCGACGACCCCTATCGCACTTGCGTGTCCGCACCTGTGACCAAACCACCGCAGGTGCGGTGACACCATATTTCAGCAGTTTCCAACATTACCTCAAATCCAAATTTCAATCTGTTTCAAACCCAAGGCCCCCAGGACCCCATCCAAACATTCCAACACATCCCCAAAATACGACACGAACCTACTCGGGGTCTCAAATCACACCAAACCACATCAAAGTTGCGAATCGACGATCGAAACCTTTCTTTAATCTTTCAAAATTCCAAACTTCGACGAACGCGTCTGATTCATATCAAAACATTATGGAATGACACCAAACTTTGCACACAAGTCATAAATCATAATACGAACCTATTCCAAGGCTCGAAATCCCAAACGGACATCAATAACACCAAAGTCTACCTCAAACCAAACTTAGGAAATTCTAAAGCCTTCCAAATGCCAACTTTCCATAATAAGCGTTGAAATACTCACGGGTGATCCGATACTCAACCTGAACCTACGCCCAAGTTCGAAATCATCATACGAACCTACTGAAACCTTCAAATCCCGATTCTGAAGTCGTTTACTCAAATGTCAAACCTTAGTCAATTCTTCCAACTTAAAGCTTCCGAAATTAGAAATTTTCTTTCCAAATCAACTCCAAACTTCCCGAAATTCAACTCCAACCACACGTACAAGTCATAATACCTGAGGTGAAGCTACGTAAGGCCTCAAACCGCTGAACGATATGCTAGAGCTCAAAATGACCGATCGGGTCGTTACATTCTTCCCCACTTAAACAAACGTTCGTCCTCGAACGTGCTAAGGACTGCCTCAGAGTTGTCCAAAATCACTGTTTAACACCTCGTGCATCTACCCGTACTACCACAACCCAGTTGAACAATTAGCCCGAGCCATATTAAAGATTCTCCCTTTTATTTAGTCGAAAAGCCTTAGAACCAAATTCCATCCTCTGAATTTCTCTACAAAACCTGATTCTAACATACGAACACCATATCAATCACTACACATTGTACCAAAACATGATCGTACACCTTTGCTGAATTCACATCATGCACCGAATAATTCACATGCCCATAATACATCCTACGACCACAACAGTTGAAATCTCATGAATTAGATGCCCGCAACACGCCTCATAACACATATGAGCCCTGTTTCAATTCTCGCAATATTGCCACGATGAAAGAGACGTCTACCTCAAACAAAACTTAGGAAATTCTGAAGCCTTCTGAATGCCAACTTTTCACAATAAGCATCGAAATGCTCCCGGGTGATCCGATACTCAACCCGAACCTACGCCTAAGTCCAAAATAATCATATGAACCTATTAGAACCTTCAAATCCCGATTCCGAAGTTGTTTACTCAAAAATCAAACCTTAGTCAATTCTTCCAACTTAAAGCTTTCGAAATTAGAATTTTTCTTTCCAAATCAACTCTGAACTTCCTGAAATTCAACTCTGATCACACGTGTAAGTCATAATACCTTAGGTGAAGCTACTCAAGGCCTCAAACCTCTAAACGATACGCTAGAGCTCAAAATGACTGGTAGGGTCGTTACATACGCAGTTGCCGCTTAAACCAAGTGCGGCTCAAGAGTTGATCCCAAAGAGGTTTAAGATGCCAGATATACCAAAATATGATGGGACTTCGGATCCACAGGAACACATCACAACTTACACTATGACAGTAAAGGTAAATGACTTGGTCCAGCATGAGATCGAATATGTTTTGTTGAAAACGTTTGGCGAAACTCTGACAAAGGGTGCCTTAACTTGGTATTCTCTCTTTCCTGAACATTCCATTGATTCTTTTGAAATGCTTGTAGATTCATTTATCAAAGCTCATGGTGGAGCAAGAAAGGTCCAGGAAAGGAAGGTGGATATATTTAGAATATCTCAGGGAAAATTCGAACTGTTACGAGAGTCCGTGATCTGGTTTTAAAAGGAAAAGATGTTGTTACCAGCACTACCGGATGAGTGGGAAGCGGAGGCATTTACAAAGGGTCTCTACCCGTTGAGTTCCACTGCATCCTAAAAACTGAAGAAAAGCTTGCTAGAATTTCAGGAAACCACATGGGCAGATGTTCACAATCGTTACGAGTCAAAGATCATAATAGAAGATGATCAACTTAGCTCCTCGGTGTCTTCAAAAGGACGAAATCATGACCGAAATAAAGATAAATTTAAAAATAATTTTGATGCAGATCGGAGGTACTCTATATGTTATTTTCAGCCTTACGAGAGGACTGATGGGCCTGGTAATAAAGGATTCCAGTCATCGGATAGGTTCGCTTCCTATAAAAGGGCAGATCATGGTCGGATTAGCAGATCGTTGCAAGAGAAAGAGGCGTCGGGGTCTCGAGATTCACCATATCCTAGGTTATATGATTATAAGTTTAATATCAGCCTGGTAGTATTGGTGTCGGCTATGAGAAATATTAAAGAAGCTATGTTCCTGAAACCAATTCGATTAGATCCTAGCCAAAGAAATCTGTAATAACCCGGCCGGTCATTTTGAGTATTTTAGCCCCGTTCCCCTATTTATTGCCTTCTATATGTTAAATTGTGGTTATGTGACTTGTCGAGGTAGTTGTTTTGGATTTCGGGTGGGTTTTGGAGTGGTTGGAATACTTAGTCCCAAAGTTGAAAGCTTTTGTTGAAGAGTTGACCGGAGTTTTGACTTTTGTATAGACGACTCCGGAATGGAGTTTTGATAGTTCGATAGCTTCGTATGGTAATTTTTGACTTAGTCTTATGTTCGGATATTGATTTGGAGGTCCGTAGGTCGTTTTGGCTTGAATTGGCGAAAGTTGAAAAATTGAAGGTTGGAAAGTTGAGAAGTTTGACTGAGAGTGACTTTATTGATATTGGGTCCGGATTTTGGTTTCAGAAGTTGGAATAGGTTCGTCTTGTCATTTATGACTTGTGTTCAAAATTTGAGGTCAATCGGTATTGGTTTGATGCGTTTCGGCATTGGTTTTAGTATTTGAATGTTCATTGATTCTATAGGCTTGAAATGGGATGCGATTCGTAGATTCAAATTTGTTTGATATGATTTTTGGCCCCGAGTAGGTTCGTTATATGATTTGGAACTTGACGGTATGCTCAGACAGGGTCTCGAGGGCCCCGGGTGTGATTCGGATTGAAATAGGGTTCATTTGGACTTGGTTGATTGCTGAAAAGCTGCTTAATCTGGTGTAATCGCACCTGCGAACTTTGGGCCGAAGGTGCGGCACCACAGAAGCGACCTCTGAGTCGTAGGTGCGAAGAGGAGCTGGGTTGAGCTAGTATTGCAGGTGCGGACACCTGGGTGCAGGTGCGCACCCACAGAAGCAATTTTCTTTATGTAGAAGCAGATCTTGGTCAGCTGCATAAGGACCGCAGGTGCGGTCGAACGTCCGTAGAAGCGATCACCTGTCCGCATAAGTGGTTTATATCCACAAAATCGGATTTGCCTGGGCTTAATGAAAAGCTACATCTGCGATGGATATTCCGCAGGTGCGGAGCTGCAAAAGCGGAATAACTATGCAGAAAAGAGATGGATCGAGGGTTTTGTTCCATTTTTCATCTTTTGAGTTAGAGAGATCGATTTTGGGCAATTTTGGAAGGAATTTTCAAGGAGTTGATCGGGGTAAGTATTTTTGACTCATATTTGCTTATTATACATGAATCTATCATTGTTTTTATCATTTAATTAGTGTTTTGAGTTGGAAAAAAATTGGGGAATTTTGTGAAAACTTTCTAAGCTATAATTTGAGGACTTGAAGGTCGATTTTAGGTCGGAATTGGATTATTTTAGTATGGTTGGACTCGTTATTGAATGGATGTTCGAATTTTGTGAGTTTGGTTGAGTTCCGAGATGCGAGCTTGGGTTTGATATTTTGAGTTGACTCTTTGATTTTCTTTAAAGATTGCAACTTTATTATCCTGAATAGTTTCCTATAGTTTGTATTTATGGTATTAAGTTATTTTGGCTAGATTCGAGCCATCCGGAGTTGGATATTCATGGAAAAGACTTACTAGTGGATTGTGTTAGCTTGTTTGAGGTAAGTATCTTGCCTAACTTTGTATGAAAAAATTACCCTTTAGGATTAGAGCTGTTTGTGATATTTGTGATATGTGGAAGCCATGTACGCAAAATGACGGGTGGGTACAAGGGTTATATGTGGTATTTGACCGGTTTAGGATATTTAGACTCTTTTCATGTCTTTAATCAAATTGGCATAGCATGTTATAACTTTCATTGTTAATCTAACCTCATATGCTTTATTTGAAATTGTTAACACTTGTTCCGCCTCGTACTTATTATTTTTCTCTTCTATGCTTAAGTTGAAATTATTGCCTTCCTAATTGTCTTGTTATCATGTTTGTTACTATTTGATGCTACATTTTCTTTTACTTCTTCTTCTTGTTGTTGTTGTTGTTGTCTTTTTCTCCTTTTCCTTATTGTCCTTTGTCTCCCTTTTCTTTCTTTCTCCTTCCTCCTTCGTCTTCGTCTTCTTCCCTTTTCTCTCTTTTCACCTTTTCTTGAGTCGACGGTCTATCAGAAATAACCTATCTACCTCGCTAGGTAAGGGTAAGGTCTACGTACACACTACCCTCCCCAAACCCCATTTGTGAGATTATACTGGGTATGTTGTTGTTGTTGTTGTCTTATTATATTGTTACTTCATTAATTATGGAATTTCTTACTTGAAGTTGTTAATTAATGGAACATATCTTGTTTATCTATTGGTGTTGAAGTTATGAATGTCATTATCACTTGAGACAAAGTTGTTTATTGTTGAGATATCTCTCTTGCCGAGCTATTCACCATTATTTTGTTATTGTTGAGACTCTCGTACATATTGTTGTTGATCCATAGGCTATTTGTTGTGGAAACATTGGTATTGTTGATTCTTTTGGCAAGTTGTGGCATATGAGCACTTGTGGTGCGAGTTGTGATTATGTTGTGATATTGATATGCATGCGGTGGTATAAGGCTAGAGGTTGATACACATGCGGTGAGATAAAGTGCGCTTGATATGCATGTTGCTAGTATGAGAACTACTTGAAGCCACACATTGTGATAAGGTGGGCTAAAACGCGGGTAGCTATTTTGGAAAAAATGATTTTTAAAACTAAATACAAGGCTCCCGCGGTGATATAAGAAAAAAATGTGTTTGAAATTGAGAAATAAAAATACGAGGCGGTACCTCGATTGTGATTCTTGTTGTTATCTCTCATTACCTCACTTGTATTTGTCAGCATTATTTTCTTGATGTTCTTATTCTGTGTTTCTTCCTTGTTGCCCCTATTACTTTAAATTCAGTTGTAGCTTATCTTGTTGTATTGCTTTATTGCCTCATTTTCATTGTTTCCATTATTATACTGTAATATACTTGTTCAGCTTCTTTTCTTATCCTTGTACGTGTCTTGACCTGACCTCGTCACTACTATATCGAGGTTAGGCTTGATACTTACTGGGTACCGTTGTGGTGCACTCATACTACTCTTATGCACATTTTTGTGCAGATCCAGGTACCTCGACCCAGGCTAGGCACCAGTGAGTATAACATTCAGTTCAGAGACTACAAGGTACACCTACCCGGCGTTTGCAGGCCTTGGAGTCACCCTCTGTCCTTATTTTTCTACTGCTTACTCTTATTTAGACAGTGATGTATTAGGGATTTTACAATATATTCGTGTAGAGTTTATGACTCAGTCTCACCAGATTTTGGGAATGACTATCAGCAGTATTGTTGAGTTCTATTATGATAGCTAGATGGTTTAAATTTGAAGTTCTATTATTATTTCTGCTATTTCTCCGTGAATGTTAGGCTTACCTAGTCTTAGAAACTAGGTGCCATCACGACATCCTCCGATGGGGAATTGGGGTCGTGACAGAATCCTAACTTGTGGTGTTAATTCCATAGGACTCATATCCATAGGACTGGGGACTGCCGACATCTTCGTGAAAAGGTGACAACGTTGTTGAAGAATGTTCACCTCAAAAAATGTTTAGGTGGCCGCGCCAAAAACAACTATGGAAGATATCGGGATGTTGCAGAACCATCAAAACCGGCTATATGGTCACCTTGGATGATGATAAACATGATCTTCGGTCAAGATGAAGTAAATGGGGTGACATTTTCGGCAGCGAAGAAGACGAAGATATGGGTGACTCATGGAAAGAGGATCCGAGAAGTCTCAGAAGATGACATCACCTTCACAGAAGAAGATGGTGATAGACTTCTTTTACCGCATAACGATGCTTTGGTAATTTTTCTTAATATTTTAGATTTCAAAATTAAGCGTGTTTTGGTTGATCCAGGAAGTTCAGCCAACATCATACAATGGAGAGTTTTGGAGCAAGCGAAGCTAATCGGGAACATCATTCTGGAGACAAAGCTTCTAGCTAGATTCAACATATCAAGTGTGACAACCCGAGGAGAGATTTTGCTGCCCACACATGCCGACCTGTTCGAAGTGGTAGATGGCAACATGGGCTATAATGTAATCCTCGGAAGGCATTGGATACATGAAATGAAGGTTGTACCTTTAACATACCATTAACTGTTGAAATTTCCGACTCCTGAAGGGATTAAGCAAATCAAAGGAGATGTTTCTAGTAGCAAGGGCAAAGAAACGAGTAAATAGCAATCACAGAAACTGTTGCCTTCCTCCATCTCAATCAAAGATGATAAAGACGAGAAGACATTGGAATTATATCAGGTACCAAGGTCTTTCCAGGTACTGGAAGAGAGAAATGAGACCAAATCAACCGCAGAAAAGCTTGAACGAGTGGTTTTTTTTTGAAGAGTTCTTGGAAAGAAGATTCCATTTCGGGACGGGGTTAAGTCCCGACTCAGGTTAAAAATTATGGATTTTCTAAAATCTGACGTTGATTGTTTTACATGGTCGCATTCAGATATGACATGTATTCCATTGGAGGTGGCGGTCCACAAGCTAAGTTTGGATCCTAATTTCCATCCGGTAAGGCTAAAGAAACGACCGATAGCAGAGGTCAGAACAAGTTTATTAAGGAAGAGGTAACCCGATTACTAAATATAGGTTCAATTCAGGAGGTAAATTAGAATGTGTGTAGATTATAAATATTTAAATAAGGCATGCCTAAAGACTCTTTCTTGTTGCCAAACATTGATCAAATAATTGATGTTACGGCCGGACATGAGTTAGTGAGTTTTCTTGATGCTTATTCTAGGTATAATCAAATTAGGATGGACCCGGAAGATCAAGAGAAGACCTCTTTCATCACAAATTTCGGCACATATTGCTATAATGTGATGCCTTTTGGGCTTAAAAATGCCGGAGCCACTTATCAGAGGCTTGTTAATAAGATGTTTGAAAAACAAATAGGTAAGATAATGGTAGTTTATATTGACAACATGTTAGTTAAGTCTCTTGATGCAGGAGATCATCTGAAACATCTCCAAGAGACGTTTGACATTCTGAGAAAGTACAATATGAATCTCAACCCAGAGAATTGTGCCTTCGGAGTGGGTTTCGGTACGTTCTTGGGGTTTTTGGTCTCACAAAGAGGAATCGAAGTAAACCCCGATAAAATCAAAGCCATCAAGGATATCCTGGACCAGCTGAAAAGCATGAAGGAAGTACATAGGTTGACCGATAGATTGGCAGCTCTAAGCAGGTTCATCTCGAGGTCTTCAGAAAAGTGCCATCACTTCTTTTCGCTTTTGAAAAAGAAGAACGATTTTATGTAGACTCTAGAATGACAACAGGAACTGAAAGACCTAAAAAGGTACTTGTCTAGCCTTCCATTGTTTTCAAAATTGGAAGAAGGTGAGAAACTGTTGATTTATCTGTCGGTCTAGGAAGTAGCGGTAAGTGCTGTTTTGGTCTGGGAAGAAGAAGGTATGTAATTTCATGTTTGTTATGTTGGTAAAATATTATCGGGAGCGGAGACACGATATCCGCACCTTGAAAAGTAGGCCTTAGCTCTTGTGGTTTCCTCTCGAAAGCATAGACCTTATTTTCAATGTCATCCAATAGATGTCATGTCAACCTTTCCCTTTGAGGAATGTCATTCATAAGCCTGAGTTGGCGGGTCATTTGCAGTCGAAGTTACTTAATTTGACATTGAATACAAGCCCATGATTGCAATCAAGTCACAAATTTTGGCCGACTTTGTGGCCGATTGTAGTCTAGGATTAATGCCTTTAGCAACTAAAGAAGCAGTGTTGGTATCGGGAGTTTGGACATTGTTTACGGATGGGGTTTCCAACTTAAAATGTCCATTCTCGGGGTAGTATTAATCACTCATTCGGGGGAAACACGGAGATACGACATTAAAACTGTGCCATTAACTAACAATGAAGTCGAGTATGAGGTTTTAGTTGCAGGACTCGAACTAGCCCGAGGACTAGGTTCCGATGTCATCGAAATAAAGTGCGACTCCCAGCTGGTGGTGAACCAAGTATACGGAATTTCGACACTAAGTAGGAGTGCATGTAGCAATACTTGAATAAGGTTTCAAGTATTACTTTCCCAGTTCAGAGAGTGGTCAATCATCCACATTCCAAGGGAGGAAAATATGGAGGCAGACGCATTAGCCAATTTAGATTCATCCACAGAAATGAAAGGATCTGATTTTGATGTGGTAGTTCAATTGCTGCATTCTATATTGGATGTGGACGGCTACTGTGAAGTTAATTCAACCAACTTAATCTGGGATTGGAAGAACGGATTCATTGAATACCTAAGCATGGAAAATTGCCTGAAGACCCGAAAGCATCGCAGGCTACGGACCAAGTCAGCTCGTTACTGTCTTGTTGACGAAAAAATATATAGGAGGTCGTTCTAAGGATCATTATCTCGGTGATTAGGGACGTCGGAGGCTGACTACGTGATGAGGGAAGTTGATAAGTGTGGATTTTAACCACTTATTAGTACCTTCTTGCTTTAGTTTTAATCTGAAAGTAGTGAATTTTGTTTCCAAAAATAATGAAATCATGTGAATTGCAGGCATGTTGGAGGATTGGAGCTTAGCGAAGAAATCTAACTCAAAAAGGAGTATTCTAGCTCAAAAAGGCAAGAAAGAGAACTGTAGGCAGAAGTGTGGTCTGCATAAGTAATACTGCGGCCGCATAAGATTACGCGATCCGCAAAAATAAATATGCGGCCACAGAAGAAGCCCTGAAGCCTCGGAGAAGTTTTGAAGAAGCACAGTCCGCACACCAAATTGTGCAACCGCAAAAGCTAGTCGTACTGACAAGATTTGAAAAGTTCATAGAAGGTGCAAAAAGACCAAGTGTGAAGCCTCGTGAAAGTGCGGTCCGCAATCAAATATGCGACCGCGGAAGCTGAAGTGCAGCCGTAGATGGAATTATGCTGTTGTAGAATTCCTCCCAATTCAAGAGAAGAAGAAAAGTGCGGTACGCACATGAAATTGTAGGGCCGCAGAACCTCCCGAAGGGCATCTTTATCAGCGAATTTCTGGGAACTATAAATAGACAGGAAACACTTTTTTAGGGAAGGTTTTGTATTCCTAGCAGCTGTAGCGATTATATTTTACCTTTTTGGAAAATTTGTGATCAAAATTGGAGAAAACTCATTAGTTTTATCAATTAATTGTAGTTTATGGATTTAATTACTTCTTCTACTTTGTTTTCTTTGATTTCTAGCATTAGTAGCTAGATTTTATTTAGGGTTGTGACCCAACCCTAGTGTGTAAATCTTATGGGTTAATATATCTAATATATTTTTATGATTGGGTGTTTATTATTTAGCTTTGTTTATGCATTATTTCTAGAGTTAATGGTTGCAAACATTGATTCATACCTATTTGACTTAGTTCTTGCTTGAGAAAGCAGAACCTAGTCTTGGAAAACTTGGCTAACAAGAAATTGAGGTAGTTAATATTTTGGCTAGTTTGATTAAAGGGGTTGAACTAGAGATAGGGAAAACCCTAACTTGGACTCATATAAATTGTTTGCATTGCTACCCAATTGGACTTGAGAAAGCCAATTGGGCATAACAACTCTATAACCGAGAGGTATTGAGTGGGTACTTGAGAATTGAGAGTTATAATACACCCCGATCTACAAAATAAGCATTAACTTAATATACCCATTGGGTTTGAACCTAGGTGAAGTTTACTTACCTAGGATTTTCCCCATTTGTTTAAAAACACCAAAAATAATTTACTCTCTCTCTAGTTGCTTTTAATTAGTTTAATCTCTTAGTGTTAATTTGGACAACAATCACTCTTTGTTTGGAAGTATAATTTAGTTATTTCACGTTCTCTCAAGTATCTACCTCAACTCCCATTATAAACTCTCTAAGGAAATCGACCCCGACTCTAGTTGGATATTATAATTGCAATGATCGTTTTCACTCATTATTGAGTACTGATTGGACGTTGATCAATTTTTGGCACCGTTGTCGGGGAGTTTTTATTGTGTTAGCTATATATTTGAGTGTGTTCTTAAAATATATTATTTTCCTTCCATGTTACTAATTTGTTGAAGTAATCGTAGGTACAAAATGGCAAACAATGATCTCGAAAATTTGTCATTGGGCGAGGTGGACGACGTGGAGGAACAAATAGATGACGTGCCACAACCAAATTGTCGAGGCCGTGGTCAACAAAACAACGTGCACGCACCTCCCCCACCTTAACCACAACAGCCACAAGCGATGCAACACCGAATTTTGCTCAATAAAGTTTACGCAAGTGCAATAGTTCCCCGTCGTATTAGGGCGGGAAACTTTAAAATTACCAGTGTGACGCTCACTTTGCTTAAGCAATGAGGCTTTTTCACCGGGGCGCCAAATCAAAATACTTATAAAAATTTGAAAGGTTTTATGGGTACGTGGAGGGGGAGCAAACAAACAAATGTTTCAGAGGATGCTTTGATACTAAAGCCTTTTCCCTTCTCTCTATGGGGTAAAGCTTTAGATTGGTTGGAACGCTTCCCAAATCATTCGATACATACTTGGTATAAATTGGCGGCAAAGTTTATTGTTAAGTTTTTCTCTCCCGGGAACATGTCTACTCTTAGGGATGAAATATTAGCTTTCAAACATGAGCCCAATGAACCATTGCAAGAAATTTAGGAGCGGTATCGGACAATGGTAAAGTAGTGCCTAAATAATGATATGACTGACAACATAATCCAACAAATTTTCTATCGTGGTATTAATACTACGAACCAGTGTGTGATCAATCAATTGGCTGGAGGCAACTTTATGACAACACCTTATGCGAAGGCATGTGAGATTCTTGATGAGATGGCGGCAACGTCTTTGGCTTGGCAATCCTGAGCTAATGCTCCATAAGGTGATCCCAACATGATTCATCTACATAAAGAGTTGCAAGACTAAGGGCAAGCCATTTTCGAATTGACAATAACTATGACCCAACTCGCCAAGGCCCAACTTAATCAAGTTCAAGCTGATAAGCAAGTTCATGCTATGGAAGGGTTAAATGTGTTGGTCAACAAGAAGAGGACCAAGGGTTCACAATTTTAATCCCGATTGGAGAGTTATGTACAAGATGGTGGTAGTTTTGATCAAGCTGATTCTTATCATGAGCAAAAGGAAAAGGTACAATTTGTGAACAATTACCAAGGAGAAAGGAACAATTTCCAAGGCTCCAATCAACAACAATGGCGACCACAAAATAACCAAGGTAATTGGGGTTCTAACAATCAAGGGAATTGGAACAATAACAACAACCAAGGAAATTGGGGAGGCAACAATCAACGTAGTTGGGGAAATTATAATAATCAAGGAAATCAAGGATCGGATTTTCCAAGGCCCCCAATGTATCAAATAATGAAATGGGTCGTATTGAGAAAATGTTCAAGAAAATGATGGAGAAGAGTGCTGATTCGGATGCCCAACTTGCCTCACATACCACATCAATCCATAATCCTGAAGTTAAAATAGGGTAAATCTCTCAAGCTCTTAATACTCGTCCTAAGGGTGAACTACCAAGTGATACGGTGGTAAATCCAAAGGATGGTAAAAACACGGGGCATGCTATGGCGGTTTTCACAAGAAGTGAAAGAGGCGGGAATGCACCCACCTTAAATGAAAGGCGACTTGTGGATGATGACCAAGTGGTACAAGAGTATGAAATTGCAAACAATAATGTTCAAGCATGTGATGAGGTTCAGATTGACATTGATGATAGTGTGGAAGAGACTCAAGAGGAGGTAAACATGTCTAGGTATCACATTATTGACATACCAGAGCCGGTAATGCAAAAGGCTAAGGCACCACTGCCTAAGCCTCCACCTCCCAATCCTCAAAGACTTGGGAAGCAAAATGGTGAGACTCAATTCAAGAAGTTCATTCAAACGATGAAAAGTCTCTCAATTAATGTGCCACTGGTAGAAGCTTTGGAACAAATGCAGAGTTATGCCAAGTTTATGAGAGATCTTGTGACCAAAAAGAGGTCGATAAATTTGGAAATTATCAAATTCAGTCATCAAGTGAGTGCAATTCTTCATTCTATGGCTCCTAAGTTGGAAGATCTCAGTGCTTTCATGATTCTTTTTACTATTGTGAGTGCCAATTTTGCTAAAGCTCTTTGTGATCTTGGGGCGAGTATCAATTTGATGCCATACTCGGTGTTTATAACTTTGGAAATTAGGAAACCAAGACCCACATCTATGAGGTTTCAAATGGCCGATCATACCATGAGGAGGTCGTTAGGAGTGATTGAGGATGTTCTAGTCCGGGTTGATAAATTCATTCTTCCGGTGAACTTTGTTATACTAGACCGTGAGGTTGATTATGAAGTGTCTATTATTCTTGGGAGACCTTTCCTTGCTACGTGTAAGGCTCTTTGTGATGTGGAAGCTGGAGAAATCACTTTCTGGGTTGGTGATGAAAAGATGATATTCCATGTGTTCAAGTCTATGCGGGAACCAAATAGCAATGAGGTGTGTTCTTTTGTGAACTTGGTATCCTATGTTATTGTTGATGATACAAGTGCTACAATCAATGTTGTTGATATGTTGGAAGTCATTTTACTAAACTTTGATGATGATGAGATGGATGGTTTCATGGAATGTGTGAACGCTTTGCAAGAAATGGGGTCGTACAACTATGCACCCCAAAAATTATCTTTGGATCTTGAAAATAGGAAGACTCAGCCTACAAAGCTTTCTATTGAAGAGCCACCTACTTTGGAGTTGAAACCATTTCCACTACACCTTCGATATGAATTTCTTGGCCCTCGTTTAACTTTACCGGTTATGTTTTCCTCTTGTTTGACTAACGTACAAGTTTATTCCACATTGGCGGTGTTTCAAAAGAGAAAGAAGGCTATTGGGTGGACTTTGGCAGATATTTGGGGTATAAGCCTCGGATTTTGCATGCGTAAGATCAAGTTGGAGGATGGTGCTAAACAGTCCATTGAACATCAAAGAAGACTCAATGAAGCCATGCAAGAAGTGGTCAAGAAGGAGATTATCAAGTAGTTGGATACCAGGGTTGTCTACCCCATTTCTGATAGTTCATAGACCTCTCTGGTTCAATGTATCCCAAAGAAGGGAGGTATGACGGTTGTTACCAATGAGAAGAATTAGCT
Organism: Nicotiana tomentosiformis; assembly: GCF_000390325.3. Classification (NCBI taxonomy): domain Eukaryota; kingdom Viridiplantae; phylum Streptophyta; class Magnoliopsida; order Solanales; family Solanaceae; genus Nicotiana; species Nicotiana tomentosiformis. Next base: position 69,297,352 of record NC_090817.1, read on the forward strand.
AATTCCCACAAGAGTGGTGACCGGTTGGAGAGTTTGTATGGATTATCGTAAGCTCAAAAAGTCACAAGAAAGGATCACTTTCCACTTCCTTTTATGAACCAAATACTTGATATATTTTCCGGTCGTGCTTTCTATTATTTTATTGATGGGTACTCGGGCTACAATCAAATTATTATTGCTCCAGAAGATGAGGAGAAAACAACCTTTATATGTCCTTATGGTACTTTTTCTTTCAAGAGGATGCCGTTTGGTTTGTGCAATGCACTAACTACTTTTCATCGGTGTATGATGGCTATTTTCACGGACATGGTGGAGGACTACCTTGAAGTCTTTATGGATGACTTCTCAGTGGTTTGGGATTCTTTTGATGATTGTCTTGCAAATTTGGAGAAAGTGTTGCCTAGATGTGAAGAAACTAATTTGGTACTCAATTGGGAGAAATGTCATTTCATGGTTGAGTAGGGCATTTTACTTAGCCATAAGATCTTAACGAATGGTATTGAAGTTTACAAGGCGACGATTGAGGTTATTTCTAAGGTTCCACCCCTCACTTTGGTAAAGGGTGTGTGGAGTTTCTAGGGCCATGCGGGTTTCTACCGGCGCTTTATCAAGAATTTATCTAAAGTGGTGAACCCATTGTGTAAGCTCCTTGAGAAGGATGCCAAGTTTCATTTCAATGATGATTGTATGCGGGTTTTTGAAAAATTGAAGCTCAAGCTGACAACTAATCCTATCATTACCTCTCCAAATTGGAGTTTGCCGTTTGAGCTCATGTGTGATGCAAGAGATATAGCGGTTGGGACTATTTTGGGGCAACAAATCAATAAAGTTTTTCATCTGATTTACTACACTAGTAAGACCATGAATAGTGCCCAAGTCAATTATACCGTTACGGAGAAAGATCTCCTTGCTATTGTATTTGTAATTGTGAAGTTCCGCCCGTACTTGATGTGTGACAAAGTTATTGTCCACACGGATCATGCGACACTTCTCTATCTTATGAGAGAAAAGGAATCTAAGGCTTGGTTGATGAGAAGGGTGCTCTTGTTGTAAGAATTTGATATTGATATTCAAGATAAGAAGGATAGTGAAAACCAAGTGGCAGATCACTTATTTCTTTTGGAGGAGGAGGGGAGGCCACATGACGACCTTGAAATCAATAACTCTTTCCTCGATGAGAAAATTTTGGCACTATCAATGAAATAGGTATCGTAGTTTGCGGACTTGGCCAATTTTCTTGTGAGTGGTATCATTCCGGATGAGTTCTCTTCAAACAAAAGAAAGAAGCTCAAAAGAGATTGTCAAGATTACTATTGGTATGAGCCATACCTTTTTTGAATTTGTATGGATGGGGTGATTAGGAGGTGTGTGACGGAATAAGAGCAAGGTAGTACTCGTGGAGCTTGTCATTCTTCGCCATATGATGGTCATCATGGTGGAGCAAGAACAGTGGCTAAAGTTCTAAGTTGTGTTTTCTATTATCCCACACTATACAAAGATGTAACTGATGTAGTGAAAATATGTGATGAATGTCAACGGGCCGGCGGAATATCAAAGAAAAATGAGATGCCTCTCACAACCATCTTGGAGATTGATATTTTTTATGTTTAGGGCATTGACTTTATGGGCCCTTTTGTGAGTTCTTGTGGAAACACTTACATTTTGATCGTGATGGATTATGTGTCCAAATGGGTTGAGGTTGTCGCCTTACCCAACAATGAGTCTAGAAGTGTAGTGGCTTTCTTGAAGAAGAATATTTTTACAAGATTTGATACTCCACGTGCAATCATAAGCTATGGGGAGTCACACTTTTTCAACAAGGCTTTGACATTTTACTTAGCAAGTATGGTGTTACTCACAAGGTCACAACTCCCTATCATCCACAAGCTAGTGGTCAAGTGGAAGTTCCCAACAGGGAAATAAAGAGTATCTTGACTAAAACAGTGAATGCAAATCAGACGGATTGGTCAAAGAAGCTTGATGATGCGTTATGGGCATATAGGACGGCTTATAAAATACCAATCGGAATGTCTCCATACCGGTTAGTGTTCGGAAAAGCTTGTCATCTTCTGGTGGAACTAGACCACAAGGCAATGTGGGCCTTGAAGAAATTGAATCTTGATTGGGATATAGCCGCTAACTTGCGCGTTGCTCACTTGAATGAATTGGATGAGTTCCGGTACCATGCTTATAAGAGTTCATCCTTGTACAAAGAAAAGATGAAATATCTTCATGACCAATACATTTGTGAAAAGGAGTTCAAGTCCGATTATCTAGTATTGTTGTTTAACTCAAGGTTAAGGATATTTCCCGGAAAGCTTAAGTCCAAGTGGAGTGATCCATTTGAAATTGTTGGTGTGACAACCTTCAGTGTATTGGATTTGAAGAACAAGAACAATGAAATATTCTGAGTCAATGGTCACCGGTGAAGCACTACTTGGTAAACTTTATAGAGAGCCACGTGGTGGCTGTTATTTACTTCACTTGAGGATGCTATGACATTGCATTGTGCCACGACGTTAAATAAGCCGCTTCTTGGGAGGCAACCCAAGTTCTTTTCCTTTTTTCTCTTTTTAGTTAGATGTTATTTGTTGTTTTTAACTTGATTTGAAGTGTGCTGCAGGATCAGTGTTAGATGAGAAATGCTAGACAAGGTTGTGTCAACCAAACAAGAAATGCATACCGTACTTTTTCTTTGTGCGACCACAGAAAAATAATTCCATCGCAGAAGACTTTGTGCGGCCGCAGAATTCATCTGTGGACTGCACTTCCTGGAGTTAACTTAGATGGAAAATGACAGGTCCTCTAAACTTTTACCTGTCAGTGCGGGGAAAAAGTGCAACCTTTGGAGAATTGTGCGGCCACACTTGAAATTGTGCGGACCGCACAAGAGTAATAGACCACTGAAGTCCAGGTAGCAGATTGCGCCGTACTTGAAATTGTGCAGCCGCACTCGTATCTTTACTCTCTCAAATTCTCTGAGTATAAATAGAACTTAAGGCCTCATTTTACACTTTTCACACTCTTGAGAAATTACTGTTGCTTTGAGAGTCTACGTGATGATCTAGCACTTTCAAACACACACCGCCATTTGCACCCACTAGGATCTTTGCACACTTACATCATCTGGTATGCTTCATTTCATGGTACTTTTGTTTTATTTTAATTTTTGAATTTATTTTTCCTTTTTAGCTTATTTTTAGGCCATCTGTTATTATATTCCAACACTATATCCATTTAGGGTAGTTTTCTACTCAGTAATTGATAAAGCATGCTAGAATGGGTTGGGTTAACTGATTTCTATGTGTATACCATGTTGCCAAGTAGATTTGAACAAGTTTTTGCAAAACCTAGGTAAAAATTAAGACATGCCTGTTACGTTCTTGAATATGAAGCCACACTTGGATTTGTGTGGTCCGCAGTTTGCTTATTAAAGTAGCTTTGGCTGGATGGTGATTCTGCGGCCGCACTTTAATTATGCGGACTACAGAATTTCTAGAGAGGTCGCACAAATGGTCCGCACTGTCTATCAGAGGCTTGCCCTCTGAGCTTCGAAAGTGCGGACCGCACTTCAATTTGTGTGGGCCACAGATGAATTCTGCAGCCGCACATGACCTCAAAATTGTCTATTAGAGAAGAAGCATCATAGCCCCTTGCACATCTGTGCAGAAGTGTGGCCGCACTTGGAATTGTGCGGTCCACACTTCCATTCTATGGGTCGTACATCAAATTGTGCAGACCGCACTTCACATATTTCTTCTGAATGTTTAACCAACTGAAACCTTACTGCTTCTATATTATTCTCACTCACTTACATGAGTCATAATTGCGTTGAACCATGATTTGCAACTGACAATTCTCTTTATGTTTATACAAATAATGGTACGATCACGTGGTCGAGGTGAATCTACCAAAGAAAGAGGAGAAACTTCAAGGGGTCAAGGCAGAGGTGCCTTCCCCCAAGTGTACATAAAACTATATCGAAGAATGCAACAATAGTCTGAGGGAGAGGTAGAGACCTCTCCGAGTCTAGATCATAGGCCCATCTAGGAAAGCCTCCGAGGGAAACTCTGTGTCAATTCCGGAGGAGCACACTGAGGATCAATCCAGGCCACAGGGGCGTCTTGAGCCTCTGGATGTGCCTTCTACATCCTATAGCACTTCACAGGGTTCGGAGAGTGCCGGTTAGGAGTCCGATGCAGCTGTTGCGGGGTCTGATTCTGAGGATGCCCCTGATGATGGGAGAGGGGGAGCAGTTACACAGACAGGGTTAGCTAGGTCAAAGAAGAAAGAGGATTGGGAATATAGATTTGTGAGTCTCCAGGCATTCTCTTATTTTTGGATGTGGTGGCATGTGAGGTCTTTGATTCATGAGCGGCAGTTCTTATTGAAAGATCTAGACAAGTATAATCCAACTTTTCTGGATCAGTTTACAAAGAGGAAAGGGTTTATGCAATTTACATAAAAGCTTGTGGATGTAAAGGAGCACCTTGTACAAGAGTATTATTCCAACACAATACATATTCTCAAAGGGACAAAGGTCACCAAAGTGCGAAACTTATAGGTAAAGTTTGATCAGCATACCCTAAATACGTATTTGGGGTTTGAGGATATGCAGCCAAAATAGTATTTAGAGAAGTGTGCTTTGAAGGAAGAAGCTAGACCGTGGCTTGTGGAGATTCTAGCATTGGGGACCACTCCCCCTTGGATTGCTGCTGGGGTGCCTATCCTCCAGAGCACCCTGAGTTTCGAGGCCAAAGGGTGGAAAACCTTTGTACGAAGCAAACTTGACCCGTGCTTGAATGAGAACAATATGCCCATCCCCCAAGCTATTCTGGTGTCTTCTATTATGGCCGGGGACCCGATCAATTTGGGTGCCCAAATGTCGGCCAACATCTCCTTGGTGGCATATCAAAGAAACACCCCTTACCCCTACCCCAGCACTATTACAGAGTATCTGATAGACGCCAAGGTTGAGCCCAAGTCATTTGACACCAAAGTCAAGACGACGGGGCCGTTTGATTGGTACAAGCTGCAGGATCTGCGAAACCCGAAGAAGAGTGTTCAGCCTTCTACTACTACTGGCCAATCTGATGAGCCGGTAATGATAGTTTTTGGTCCATCTGATATTCCATCCACATCAGTTGAGCCTTCTACCAGTGCAGCAGCTGCTATGCCCGAACTACTATCTTCAGCTCCCTCTACAACTCCTATTGTGGTTCCTACTCCAGCTCCGAGACACGTGCCCATGCCTACAGTCCCACTATATGCTTTGCGAGTCTCCCAGATATTGGCGAGTCTCAACAACTGGATGTAGGAAGCTACTTCAAAGCTACCTAAGATTTCCAGTGCTATTGCAGGGCAGACATGTACACAGGCACCCCGAGATCCCTTTGACACTAATGAGAAACTGAGCAAAATCTTGGACTATCAGAAGGTGATTATGGATACATTGGTACAATATAGTGTTGTGATGGAGAGGATGAACAAGAAGGTGAAGAAGATGAGGAAGTCTCAGGCCAGCATGAAGTCAGTTGATGAGCTTCGAACTGAGGTGACACGGCTATCTACAGTCGGAGATTTGCCATTTGACATGCTGCTTGACCCATCCCAGCCCCATCCAACTCCATCTACACAGAATGATCCCACTGCTCTGACTGAGGAGTCGTGCATTGCCCCAACACTGTTGATGCAGTGTGTGCGATGTTCACTTTTTCCAGCCACTCCCGGACTTGATGATGACATTTAGTTGGTTGAAATAACTAGGACTGTTGCTACTGGGGACACAATGATGGCTGAGGACACTTAGGGAGTTTCTTCTCCCTCTCTACTTTTGCTCTTATTTTGTTAAGCATTGGGGACAACGCTTATTTTTATTTGGTGGGGGGAGGGGGTGGAGCTTATTTGATACGTTGGATACATTTGGATAATAAGCCTTTAGCTTTCTTAATGCCACAGTTCTTTTCACAGGTGGTCTTTTAGTGTGAACCGGGTGACTCTTCCCGAGGATGGATGATGTGACAACTTTCTTAAGAGAATGAGTTCATTTTGTGTTTAGGTAATATTAGTAGTAAGTAGTAATGAATAAAAGCCCTAATGAAGTCATTATCTAAAAAGAGTTATTCATGATTTATTTGGCACCAACACACTTAACTGCATGCTTATGGTTTGAAACAAGGTTTTTGGAAGAAAATAGCTCTAGTTCGTGACTTTGAGGTTCTTGAGTTGACTTTGATATTCATTAAGTTATTGATTGGACCATAATGATCTTTAACTTGATTTTTATCATTTTAGGCTTTAGACTCTATCCTATTTTATGGTCTAGTTGCATGAGAGGTGAGGTGATTTTTGTTTCTAGTCCAAGTACTTGAGTGGATAGTCTAGAACTTGCCTCGAATGTGTTTCAAAGTGAAATTCTAAGTTTGCTTGGTTTGGAAGATGATTGTAGGCTTTCCTTGTTCCATTTAAGCTTTCTATTGTCACCCTATGTTTGTTATCCTCAATCAACCCCTTTGAGACTTTAGCCTTTCTCTATTGGTAACATGCTACAAGCCTTTACCCGTTTTGTCTATAATCCTCTCTTGGCACCCGGACATTCCTTAACACTCTTATGTAATAAGTGGCTTAAGGCATAAGTTTGGGGGGAAAGTTTAGGAATCTAAAAAGGTATCAAGGAACCAAAAAAGAGAAAAGAAATGATCTCTATGAAAAGAGAAGGCAAGAAAAGAAAGAACAAAACAATATGCCAAAAAGAAAATAAAAAGGGAGATTGAAGAAATATAACGACCCGGCCGGTCGTTTTGAGAGTATTAGCCCTGAACCCCTATTTATTTCTCCCTCTATCTCATTTTTGGGTTTTGTGACTCGTCGGAATGTTTGGTTTTTGGTTTCGGGGCGAAACGGGACACATATTCCCTAAAATGAAAGTTTAAGTCATAGGAATTGACCCTAGGTTGATTTGAGTGAAGAAGGCTCTAAAATGGAGTTTAGATGATTCCAATAGCTCCGTAGGGTGATTTTGGTCTTAGGAGCGTGTCTGTATGTTGATTTGGAGGTTCGTAGGTCATTTCGGCATTAACTGGCGAAAGTTAGAAAATTGGATAATTTTTGGAAAGTTTGACCGGAAGTGGAGTTTTTTTATATTGGGGTCAGATTCCAATTCCGGAAGTTGGAGCAGGTCCGTAATGTCAATTATGACTTGTGTGCAAACTTTGAGGTCAATCGGACTTGATTTGAAAGGTTTCAGCGTCGGATGTAGAAGTTCGAAGTTTTAAAGTTCAATAGGATTGAATCGTTGCGCAATTCGTGTTTTTAGCATTGTTTGATGTGATTTAAAGGCTCGGCTAAGTTCGTATGATGTTTTAGAACTGGTTAGTATATTTGGTTGAGGTCCCGGGGGCCTTGGGGTCATTTCGGTAGGTTAACGGATCAAGTTGAAGCTTAAAGAATGACTGAAGTGCACCAATTGTGGTGTAACAGCACCTGCACAAGTTTGACAGTAGGTGCGGGCCCGCATAAGCATGAGGCCAAGTGCAAAAGCGAGTAGTCAGTGGTCGTAGATGCGACATGAAGGCCGCGAAAGTGGAGCCACATCAACGGAAGGATGATCGTAGAAGCGGAGGGTGAGGAAGCCTAGGGGCGCGCATATGCGGAAGTATATCCGCAGATGCGGATGCGCATCTGCGCATGAGAGATCGCAGAAGCGGAAGTGGGCTGGAGGTCCTGGATCGCAGAAGTGATGGAAAATCCGCAGAAGCGGGATTGCAAATGCGGTCAAGTGATCCACATAAGCGAAAGCCCTGGGCAGATTATATTAAATCGAGGGTTTGCCATTTTCTTCAAATATTTAGATATAGAGCTCGAATTGAGGCAAACTTTTAAGGAGTTTTTAGAGGAAACATTTGGGGTAAGTATTCTACACTCATTTTTTATTAATCTCCACTAAGATATCATTTATTCTTCATTTAAATTAAGTATTTGGGTTGTGAAATTTGTGAAAAAGGTGGAAACAATCCTTAGGCCGAATTTTCAGGTTTTGATCGAGAATTTTGTATCGGATTTGAGTAATTTTGGTATGGGTGAACTCGATATCAAATGGGTGTTCGGATTTTATGACTTTTACCTGATTCCGATACGTGGGCATGGGTCGACATTTTGGGGCGATTTTTCGATTCTTTGCTAAACTCGTAGATTTATTATTTAAATTAGTTTCTTGTAGTTGTATTTATAGTATGTAGTTACTTTTGGCTAGATTTGGGTCATTCGATGTCGGAAAATCGAGGGAAAGGCATTCTTATTGACTGATTGAGCTTGGTTTGAGGTAAGTGACTTGTCTAACCTTGTGTGGGGGAACCTCCCCTTAGCTTTTGATACTGTTATGATATTTACAATACGTGAAGGCCGTGTACGCGAGGTGACGAGTGTGTACTCGGGTTAAATGTTGAAAAATCTTGTTCTTGCTGAGTAGTTTTCTTTTAATTCCTTAACTGAGTTGCTCTAGCCTGTGTAGTCATCATGTTTATCCTAATGTCGCATGCCTACGTATCTTAACTCTTACTTGAAATTTTTGCAACATGCTTAGGTGAATTACCTGCTTCCTTGATCTGGTATTCAGTCTTTAACTGTATGTTTCCTTGCTATAAACTCGTTGTTCCATAGGTTATGAGTTGTGTATTTACTTTTGGGACTATGAGGCGGTACCTCGAGAATGCCCATATTGCATATTTACTTTTGGGACTACGAGGCGGTACCTCAGGAGCTCTCCCTGTTGTGTATTTACTTTTGGGACTATGAGGCGGTACCTCGGGAGCTCCCCCTGTTGTGTATTTACATTTGGGACTACGAGGCGGTACCTCGGGAGCGCCCCTGTTGTTTACCTTTATTCGCTGTGTTGTTACCTTTCTGTAACTTCTTATTGTTTAAATTCTCCGTCATTTCATTATGTTGTTATATTTTCTGCCTTGTTTCCTTTTTATTCCAGTAGGGCCCTGACCTGACCTCGTCACTACTCTACCGAGGTTAGGCTTAGCACTTACTAGGTATAGTTATGGTGTACTCATACTACACTTCTGTACATCTTTTTGTGCAGATCCAGGTTCTTCCTACCAGGCCATACCAGTGAAATAGTCGTGCGTGGAGACTTTAAGGTACTTCTGCCAGCGTTCGCAGACCTCGGAGTCCCCATCTATCCTTATTATGTTGTTTTCTTCCTTATTTTCCATAGACTTTGATGTATAGATACACGACAACTGAGGCCACCCCATCTATCCTTATTATGTTGTTTTCTTCCTCACAAAAAATACTTGTGTTCACGACAACTGAGGCCACTGCATCTGGTCTGGCTGGAAAAGCATAGAACCTAGCTAGAGCGCCACATGACTGGCCTCCACCTAACTGGTCTCCACCACTAGGACGACCCCTACCCACCTGCCCTCCAGTTGAAAGGTGGTAAAGTCCACCCCGTGTGACTATAATATTCTCATGTTGTGCAGTATGTCCCTGCAACGATCAACAAAGTCCTAGAGGTCCTCATGTCACTCACCTCCAAATACAGGAGGATGTAGCCTAGACCATCTATCCAATAGCTTTTGCGGCTTGCCGACCGCAGCTGGTCTGGGCTCAGGTATAGCTACTACAACCGGCTGGGCTCCGCCCATGGGTAGTTCGACCGAGGTCTAATATACGGCAGCTTCATGCCCAGGAGCCTGAGCGGTAGGGGTCTATACTCTTGCTCCCGCCTAAGATGTGGCTGGGTCTGCTAGAAAAAAACTAGCCTGAGTCATAGAATCCATGAACCGTAGCATACGGCCCATGACCTCCTGGAATCCTGGTGCCGATATGAAATCCGTTGGGACTGGCTCCACTGCAGGCACCGCGTCGTGCTTCTCAAAAGCAGGATCCTCCACAGGATCCACTGGTGGCACAACTGGAGCAACTCTGGGACGTCCTCGTCCTCTACCATGAGCTGGAGCCCTCCCTCGGCCTCTGCCTTAATCTCTAGCAATAGGGGGAGCAACTCCTCCATGGTTGGGTACATCCGCCGCGCGCGTTCTCACCATCTATGAGAGAATAAGAGAAAGATACTTAGTACAATATCAACGGCACAATAGGAGATGAAGAAAGAGTAGTTTCCTAACATCCTATAGCCTCTCGAAGATAAGTACAGACGTCTCCGCACCGATTCGCAAGACTCTATTAGGCATGCTCATAACTTGTGAGACCTACGTGAACCTAGTGCTCTGATACCATGTTATCACGAACCAATGTCGCTGCTAGGCAAGCTAACGGTGAACTAGCCTTGTATTTATTCTTTTTAACCATTTCAAAATAGTTGACTTGTATTTATTAAGTAAATAAGAGATGAAAAAGTTAATAAAATAAAGCGTAAACAAATGTAAGAGCAAGTGTGGTGTAATAAATACTCAAAAGCCATCAAATGTCTACTAGCATGTTTCCAAGACCTGGTGTCACAAGTGTACGAGCAACTACTAGAATATACAAAACACTAAACTACTGTCTGCAATAGAGTAAAAAGAAAGAAAAGGCAAAAGAGAGACTTTGGGTGCTGCAGAACGGACTTGGAAAGCAGCTCACCACTAAGCCTCGGGGTATCAGGGGTGCGCGTCGGGATGACTGCCAGATGCATCTGCCTCAAATCTTGCACAATTAGTGTAGAAGTATAGCGTGAGTACATAAATAACATGTACCCAGTAAGTATCCAGTGTAACCTCAAAGAAGTAGTGACGAGGGGTCGACATCGACACTTACTATGGGCCAATAATAAAATGCAGGAATTCTAAACAGGTATGGAACATGAAAATAATAATAATAATAACACAATAACAAGCAGTGAATAAATGATTCCTTAACTGATAATAAATTCCAAAATCTCCATCTAACACATACTAGTTCCAAATCACTTTGGGCCATTAAATTAATTATACCTCTCAAGCCATAACATAATATCAAGTGTAATCTGGTTCCGAGTATTATCACGCACGATTTATGCCAAGGTCGTACGACCCGATCAAAAATATTGTGTGCACTATCGAGGGTCGAACGGCATGAACCATAAATACATCTATTATACTGCCGAGACGAACGGCCCGCTCCCATGAAAATAGAGAAGTTTTCCTCGCTCGCAGAAGTACTTGCTACGCGAGAGGACATGGATTTCTCAGAGTTATTAAGTATTCTTCAATTCTTTCCCCAAAATAAGAAATCTAGCTTGGAAGTTTTCAACTTTAAAATCTCTAGTCTCAGCTCTATTTAAAATAATAAATATGCACAACAAACATGACAGTACAATTAAAGTATGATATAAATCTAAGACTACCCGGACATCTCATGGAATATAGCTACACACGGACCCTCGTCACGTAGTGCGTATGTATCTCCCCAAACAAGTAATTCACAACAAAAAAGAATACACCTAAGGGGATGAGTTCCCTCTTACAAGGTTATACAAGAGACTTAACTCATTCTCAAGCTCACTTCCGGTCCACAAATCCGCCCTAAATCTTCAACTTGGTTCCAAACAACCCGAAACTAGCCAAATACTATATAAATAAATCAATATATACTCAAAAGTTCATAATCTAACTATTGAGGCAATTACCCAACACAAATTGGAAGATTCCTAAAATTCGCCCCCGGACCCACGTGCCCGGATTCCGGAAAATTTTGAAGATAAATGTTATCCATAACCTCACGAACTCAAATATATAATTTTTACCCAATTCCATAATCATTTTCGTGGTCAAATCCCATTTTTTATCAAAACCTAGGTTTTTCAACTAAACCCATAATTTCCACCATCTTACATGTTAAAATCTACCCATAATCTATGTATTTAACTTACATTGGATAGAAATTACTTACCTCCAATAGCTATGTGAAAACCCCTCTTCCAAGAGCTCAAAATCGCCCAAGAGATGAAAGAAATGAGCCAAAATAGCCTAAGTCCCGACATAAATGCACCATTCTGCCTCACAATTGTTCCGCTTCTGCAGAGAATCGACCACTTCTGTGGCTCCACATCTGCGGAAAAAGCATCGCAGATGCGGCCCTCCCCAGCTGGCCTCCTTACGCTTTTGTGGCGCCCTCATCGCATTTGCGGGCTCGCAGATGCGGTCGAGACCTCGCACCTGCACCACTGCCCCTCCAGCTCAAGGCCTCTTCTGCGGACCAGTGATCGCTTCTATGGTCGGGCACCTGCGCACCCATGTCCGCACCTGCGGACTCAGCCCACGGAGCCCAAATTCGCACCTGCAGCTAACCATCCACTTCAGCGGTGCTGCACCTGTGGCCAATTCTTTGCAGGTGCAAACGCACCAAAAGCCCTGCTGCTTCAGAATTCTCCCAAGTTCAAATGAGTTTCGCGCATCGTTTGAATGGCATCCGAGGCCCCCGAGGACTCTCCCAAACATACCAACAGGTTTGCAATCATAAAACGGACTTGCTCGAACCCTCGGAACACTTGAAATAACATCAAAACTAAGGATTACACTCCTAATCAAATCAAATCAACTTATGAACTTCAAGTTCTTCCAACTCACTCCGAACGCGCCGAATCATACTTAAACTACTCATAATGAAACCAAATTTTGCGTGCAAGTCTTAAGTCACCATACGGAGCTACTCCCAGGCTCGAAATCCCGAACGGACCTCGATAACATCAAAACCAACTTCAAACCAAATTTAAAGAACTTTAAAATGTTGAACGCGCCAACTTTCAACTTTATGCGCCGAAATGCTCCCTGGTCATCCAAAACTCGATCCGAACATACGCCCAAGTCCAAAATCATCATACAAACCTATTGGGGCCATCAAATCCCGGTTTCGAGATTGTTTGCCACAAATGTTTACCAAAGTCAAACTTAACCCTTTTAAGCCAATAATCAGGAACTAAGTGTTCGGATTTCAACCCGAACCCTTCCAAACCCGAACTAACCATCCCCGCAAGCTATAAAATAGTAAAATCATATACGGGGAGTCGTATTTAGGGGAATGGGGATCTAGAACACAAAACGACCAGTCGGCTTGGTACAGACTAGTCCATATATATTTTTAGATTGTATTATCCCAAGTCCACGTAATCCGAAATGTTTGATTGATGTATATTTGCAACCTTTGATTGATGAGTTAAAATAGTTGTTGTATGATGGTGTTAAAATATATGACATATCAACCAAGCAGAATTTCAACTTGCGTGCTAATTTGAAGTGAACTATTAACGATTTTCATGCATATGGAATATTGTCTGGGTGGATGACTGCTGGGAAGCTAGCTTGTCCTTACTGGATGGAAAACTATAAAGCTTTCACCTTAAAACATGGCCAAAAGCAATCATGATTTGATTGTCACCGTCAGTTCTTGTCTGCTGATCATGAGTTTAGAAGGATGAAAAATGCATCCAAAAAGAATAAAGTGGAACATGATTGCCACCTTCGATACTTTCGGGTGAGGAAATTTGGGAGAGGGTGCAGAACTTCACTAAAGTTACTGAGGCTCCACCTTCTAGATTCCTCGAATATGGTGACTAATAATTGGACGAAACAGAATATATTTTGGGAGTTGCCTTATTGGAAGGATAATCTTCTCCGACACAACCTTGATTCCATGCATATTGAGAAGAATTATTTTGAAAATTTGTTCAAAGCAGTGATGGATGTTAAAGGACAAAAGATAACTCGAGGCTAGAATAGACTTACAAGAATATTGCAGGCAACCTGAATTATATTTGCAGACATCGAACAATGGTAAGGTGTTCAAGCCCAAAGCAAGTTACACATTCACTTTGGAGGAGAGACGACAGATTTTAATTAGGTTACGAACTTGAGGTACAAAAGTACATCAGCTGTCACGACCCAAAATTGACTAAAGGTCGTGATGGCACCTAACCCCGCCGTCAGGCAAGCCAACGGTGATAGATCAACTTACCTACTCATTTTAGTATTTTGAAATTATAATTTTCATTAATTAAATAGTATGAAATAAAATTTACAGGGTAAAATGATAATAATTATGTGCACTACCATACCAAACATCCAGAAGAACCCCCAAAACCCGCTGCCACAAGTGCATGAGCATCAACTAGGAAACATAATAAAATGCAATATCTGTCTGGAATACAAATTAGACAGGAGAATATAAATGACTCTGATGGAGACTCTGCATGCTGCACATTGTAACATGGAATGCAGCTCACAATAACATCCCCGCAATGGCCGCACTTTTTCGCCCAAAAGACCACCAGGCATATATGTACATTCAAAATAAGTGCAGCAAGTGCAACATGAGTACGTAAATCAAAGCGTACCCAGTAAGTATCTACCCTAACCCCGAAGAAGTAGTGACGAGGGGTCGACATCGACACTTACTAGTAGTCTAATAAATCATGTACAATAAGAAGTAAACAGATGTGAGGCAGAGTAAATAAATAAAATAAACAAGTATAAATACGTGGTACAATCCTCCTCTCGACAATAAACTCAAACTGTCAATTAGGAGTTACCTCCTCAACCGGAGCATATATATATAATGGACCTCACCAAATAGGTCGTCACAATCGAAATCAAGAAAACTCGCAGATACACTAGTTTCTCATCAAATATTACGCACGATTCCGTAAGAGTATTTTATAGAAATGTCGAGGCATACAGCTCGATCCCATCAAATTGTGTGCACTACCGAGGGTCAAATGGCACGAACCATAGATACATCTATTATATAGCCGAGGCGAATGGCCTGCTCCCATGAGAGTGTGATACATAATCCTGCCGAGGTGAACGGCCCGATCCCATCATAATGTGCGCACTGTCGAGGGTCGAACGACACGAACCATAGATGCATATATTATACTGCCGAGGCGAACAACCTGATCCCATTAGAATAAGAAGCTTTAACGGGTCCTTGACCCCACTCACGAATAAACATGTGAGATATAAATTTCTAAGGAAAACCTTTCGATGAAAACGTATAGCGCGGTAAATTCATAAGAGAAGTACAATTATTCCTCGGCTAATCATGAAGCCCGTCAAATCTCAACTATAACAAGTCTATCACTCTACGAAAATCTAGTCTCAAGTCGTAACGTAAAATAAAGGAATATAATAGGCAAGGGACAACTCAAATAGTACAGTTATAGCATGGCAGGAACCTAAGTCTACCCGGACATAACATGAATCTATCTACGTACAGACTCTCATCACCTCGTGTGTACGTAGCTCCCGCAACAAGTAGTACATATCAAATACATCACCTAAGGGTAGTTTCCCCCTTACAAAGTTAGACAGGAGACTTACCTCGCTCCGAAGTTCCATAGCCGGCTCCAGCGCCACTCTAACACCTCAAACCGATGCCCATCTCTCCAAAACTAGTCAAACAATGTGCAAATCCATAACTATATACTCTATTACTCATAATTAATCAATTTATAACAATTCCTAACTTCGCTCGAAAAGTCAATAAAGTTAACCCTAGCGTCCACGTGCCCGGATTCCGAAACTTTTCGAAGATAAACTTTACCCATAACAACATGAACTCAAATATATAATTTATTCTAATTTTCATGTCCAATTTCTTGATCAAATTCCAAAAATACCAATTTCTAGGTTTTTTACTAAAATCCCAAATTTCTACTAATTTCCATGTTCAAATCCACATATAAAGTATGTATTTAACTCACAATATGTAGGAATTACTTACCTTGACATAGATGATGAAAACCTCCACTTGAAGCTCTCCAACAATCGCCCAAACCAAGAGAGAATGAAAGAAAATGGGCCAAATCCCGTATAAAAATCCAATTCTGCCCAGCGCTTCCTCGCACCTGCGGAACAGTAGCCGCTTCTGCGGCTCCGCACCTGCGGAAAATCCATCGCAGGTGCGGCTCCAACTCAAACAAACAGCCCTCGCTTCTGCACCCCCCAGTAGCGCACTTGCGCTTCTGCACCCGCGCACCTGCGCGACCATGTCCGTTTCTACGGCCCAGGCCATCTTGGCCAACCTCCGCTTCTGTGCTCCAGTGGTAGCATATGCGATCACGCAGGTGCGGGAATTTCACATTCCCAGTTTACCTCCAGATGCTTCTACGGTTCACTGCCTCGCTTCTACGAGGTCTCTTCTACGATGAAACTTCCGCAGAAGCGGTTGAACCAACAACCATAATTCTCCAGCTTTTCCTTAAGTACCAAATTCAATCTGTTAACCATACGGAATCCACCCGAGGCCCCCCGGAACCTTGACCAAATATACCAACGCGTCCCGAATCACGTACGAAACTACGAATCGATGATCGAAATATTTCTTTAAACTTTCAAACTTCGACGAACGCGTCTGAACCATATCAAAACATTTCGGAATGACGCCAAACTTTGCGTGCAAGTCACAAATCAAGATAATACCGAATCAACTCTGAGCTTCCCGAAATTCAATTCCGACCACACGCGCAAGTCATAATACCTGAAGTGAAGCTACTCAAGATCTCAAACCGCCAAACGACACGCTAGAGCTCAAAACGACCAGTCGGGTCATTACATTCTCTCCCACTTAAACATACATTCGTCTGCGAACGTGCCAAGAACTGCTTCGGAGTTGTCCAAAATCAATTATTAACACCTCGTGCACCTACCCGTACCTCCACCACCCATTTGAGAACATTAAATCGAGCCAGACTGAAGATCCTCCCTATAACCTTAACTAACAAGCTTTAGAACCAAATTCCAACATACAGAATTTTCCACGAGACCGATTCAAACATACGAACACCGCATTAATTACCAGACACTATGCCCAGCATGACCATGCTCCTCCGCTAAAATTACACCATGCACCAAATAAATCGCTTGATCACAATAACATCCTCCGACCATAATAAGTGTAATTCTACGAACCCGGTGCCCGCAATACACCTCATAACGTATATAAGCCTGATCCAACTCTTACAATACTGCCACAATGGAAGAGATGCATAGAAACTCATTACCACCTGCCGAATCAACAAATCACGGAGTCTCTCCTCCTGACAAGGACCATTACCTCATTCGCATTTGAATAACGATATTTGCTCTTTAATATACTTTATATAGATTTGATTGCACTGATTTCAGGCCCAATAACCTCGTCTCACCCAGTACAAGTTTCCCAGGCAATAAGCCACCCCATACACTGCCCAAGATTTCATACGACGCCATCGATGCGCCAATAAGCTACAACACGAATATGATACATAAGGAAAAGCAATCTCTGGAAAGGAACTTCCCAGCCCGCGTAACAAATAAAATGGTTGAACAGATGCTATGAACCCTTATTAGAGAATGGGAATAAAAAATATACATAAACAAGTATATGGAACCGTACTCAACATCTCAATGTTGCGGCGTGCAACCTGATCCACGCATGGTACCGTTGTAGCGTGCAACCCAATCCGAACATGATACCATTGTGGCGTGCAACCCGATCCAAACAACATACCCATGGCGGAGTATCACCTGATCCACACATAACAATAAATAAGGGAATACCCATCAAGCCAACATGCTTATATCTACGAAATGCTGAATATTCACCACAAGCACGCCAAGTGCAAAAATACAACCCTGGGGAGACGGATAGCGCCATACACTACAAAACCCAAGCACAACTAAGGTGCGATAAATGACCTGCATCTCGAGAGCCATCCTGCTCATTTAACACCACAAGCTACACGGGACCACAACACATATGCAGATAATCAAGTTGTCTCACAACTCACATAGTACAATAGAGTATTACATGGAATAACAGACGACGGGAATATCATCCAATGTCCTAAGTCTCCTCCATAGGCAACGCTATACTGACTGAACATATCCGGCCTGATGTAGAGCACACATTCACATTGTACCCATCAACGGACCTCGAGCCGATTCTGATCATACCGTACTGGGCTAATAACCTTTCAAGGATCCACAATAACCTTTTCTAGAACACATAAGAACAACCGTCAAATTCGAAACAAACTCACACAGTCCACAGCCCAAGGAATAGAACACCTCTCAGGCATAAACTCTCACATTTGCGATAATACTATAATCTCTATACTTGGTTTCAATCCTTAACAATCAAGTGACTAACATGTCACGCTTACACAATTCTCCTGTGGGATACGCTCACACGACCTTCCGCACCAGGTAGCAAAGTCTGCACCTCCACACCACCAACCGTACTAATTTCTGTAAAGCCAACCAAGAGTCCCCAATTCAATACACAAAGCCTCTTACACAAGACACTATTCTCAGGTGACACTAAAGAAAATTTCAGCTTACTCTGAACTTCTGTATCCTTTCCCCTGCTCCTCCGAGCTTGAGACATTCTCATCAAACTGAACCGTAACCTTGATCCTCAACCTCCGATTTCCATAACTGCAGAAAATACAAACCTCAAGTTGTGGTCTAAATTGCCATAACTCTTCGGGGATCCATATACATATAACAAGGCCATTGGAATCGAATACCTCCCAAATCAAGCAAATTACGGTGACCGTTAAGCCAGTACATACAACCACAAACCACTTGTATAACTTAACACGCTGAAGGAACTGATCATTGCCATAATCATCCTGATTCAACCATTTCTAACCGACCCAACTCCTTCCAATTAACTCTCCCCTTGCCTTAGAAATAATAATAGCTCCATTCAAAAATATAACGAACTAAATCTGCACTCATCCCGAATGACCTGAATCACGAAACCACCTCATCTCAATACCCATGAACCATCTCATACCCTCCTCAAGCGCACAATAGCATCTCCAATTGGCACACCCATTCCGCAAGACCTTCCGTAAATCTGAAGCTATCTCTCCCTTTCCTCTAATACTGTATTGCAGACCCGATGATAACATATAAAACTTTAAGCCCCTTTTATAATCCACTGCAAAAACTCAATTCTTAACCACACCACGGACCCGAAGACCTAAGGCATTGCACTCTAATTCTTGAACCCAATCGAACCATTGTTGAGAGTCACCCACTCTAACCTGGTCCCAAATATAACCAAACTCCAATGCTCTGCTAGCATATGAACGCCCTATCAAAGAAGCAATCAGCTGAATTCTTTTCGTTGTACATTACATCTACAAGAAGCATAAACTCTAAGTCTTCCCAAAACCTGCACCTGAATCGATAAGGCGAAGTATAGAACATATTCATCAACTTCCTTGCTCGAATTACCCCTGATGTTTTCTTTTCTTATTCATAAATAATCCACCCACGCATCGATAACCAGAAACCGCACAATCAGACAACCACGCGATCCAATCGTAGACGGTGGGCTCCCCCACTTAGCTTTAAGCTACCATCACATAATGTAGAGCCCACAACGATTCCTCCTTCTCAACTACCATGATCTCGCACCGTTAACCCACCAAATTTCTCGAAGTCTTTTGTTAAGCTTTTCATGAAACATTCTGAATTATCAGCCACGATCGCATACTCGACCTTCTGTTGGGTAGTAAGTAGAACTCTTCGTAGAAACTTCATCAAAATCATGCAACTGCTAACCTGCTCACAAGAGATAACCCACCTGTGGAATTCCATGCCGACATCTTCCAACGACGTTGTACCAGGTACAACTACAACGCGTTCAGTAAACCGTCATGAGCCCATGCTCGTCCACCAGCTGTACAAGGTTGTTCCTTCCTTATTGACATCAACCGAAAGTCCGACAATACCTTCCAAATTCAAAGTCATGTTGCATCCGAAACGATAATCAAATCATCACACCCCTCTTTATTTCAAGCAAACTCCTTTTTGCCATATTCAATCTTCCTCGGTACAGTAGCCACCATTCCAAATAAAATCCATAGACCAAATCACCTTTCATCACGATTCCCAAATCGCCCTAAACTTTCTCAAGGCAAGTGGCTTTCCTGCCACAGAATCCATATGCTACTCTGCCACCCCCACTTCGGTTAAACCACTTCCTTTAAGCAACTCCTCAACCTCTACTCTTCATACTTTGACCTGCTAGTAATTCAACCACCGCAAGACACCTCCCACATGTCCTTCCTCATTCTTCACTTCCCAATTGCTGCCTCAAATCAAAATCCATACATGTAGCACCTGAACTAATAAATTTCTACCAACTCTAAACCTCCTAGAAGATCATCTTTCCCGAACTATTAACATTAGAAACACCAATTCGATTTTCGAAACCGCTACACACCGCCATCTATAACAACCGCTTCTCAGGCACCATTTCACAACACCCTGCCCCGAAGGCAAATTGAAGAAGACCATAACACCGGTGAACCTTAATGCATTCAAACAAGGACGATGAAACCATATCACAAATCAGAATTCCACTATGCTCAAAAATATCAAGTCTCATTATTCCATCACCAAGGCCTGAACATCCATAGTCTGATTGCCTTTCCTCTGCTGGAATTAAATGTCAAACCTCTAAGTCATGCATCGAGAAATCCTCCTTTCAAGTCATTCACTACCTCGACACATAAACGAGCACCCTACCATTTATATCAACACTGCACGATAACAACGCGCGATCATCATAACAATCAATGCACAACCTCAAAGCCATAGGCAATACTAATACCGGGTCGAGATGACAGAACACCCTTCCACAAGAAGACGATAATAACCCACTTGAATATGCAGGGAGAAACATCCTGCTCTACGTTTGTAGTACCACTGCAACTCCTCGATGCCTAATTGACACGAGCGCTCAACATCCTATAAGAATGAGAAGGAAGGGAATGAAGGCATAAGCTTAAATGGAAATGAAATTGCACGACAAGGAATCAAGAAGGGAAGTGCTCCTAACAGCCATGCAACCTCTCGGAGATAAGTACAGACATCTCCGTACTGATCCGCAAGACGCTACTAGACTTGTTCATGACTCATGAGACCCAAGTGAACCTAGAGCTCTTATACCAAGTTGTCACGACCCAAAATTCAGTAAAGGTCATGATGGCGCCTAACACCGCCGTCAGGTAAGCCAACGGTTATTGATCAACTTAATTACTCATTTTAGTATTTTGAAATCATAATTTTCATTAATTAAATAGTATGAAATAAAATTTACAGGATAAAATGATAATACTTGCGTGCACTACCATACCAAACATCCAGAAGAATCCCCAAAACCCGGTGTCACAAGTGCATGAGCATCAACTAAGAAATATAATAAAATACAACATCTGTCTGGAATGCAAATTAGATAGGAGAATTTAAATGACTCTGATGGAGACTCTGCATGATGCGGATCGTAACATGGAATGCAGCTCACAGTAAAATCCCAGCAATGGTCACGCCTTTGCGCCCAAAAGACCACCAAACATATATGTACTGCATAATAAGTGCAGCAAGTGCATCATGAGTACGAAAATCAATGCATACCCAGTAAGTGTCAAGCCTAACCACGGAGAAGTAATGACGAGGGGTTGACATCGACACTTACTAGTGGTCCAATAAATCATGTACAATAAGAGGTAAACAAATGTGAGGTAGAGTAAATAAACGAAATAAACAAGTACAAATACGTGGTACAATCCTCCTTTCGACAATAAACTCAAGCTCTCAATTAGCAGTTATCTCCTCAACCGGAGCATATATATATAATGGACCTCACCAAATAGGTCGTCACAATCCAAATCAGGAAAACTCGTAGATACACTGGTTTCATGTCAAATATTACGCACGATTCTGTAAGAGTATTTTATAGAAATGCTAAAGGCGTACGGCCCGATCCCATCATACTGTGTGCACTGCCGGGGGTTGAACGACACGAATCATAGATACATCTATTATATTACCGAGGCGAATGGCTCTCTCACATGAGAGTGTGATACATAATCCTACAGAGGCAAATGGCCCGATCCCATCATAATGTGCGCACTGCCGAGGGTCGAATGGCACAAATCATAGATGCACCTATTATACTATCGAGGTGAACGGCCCGATCCCACTCACGAATAAACGTGTGAGATATAAATTTTAAGGAAATCCTTTCGATGAAAACGCATAGCGCGGGAGAAATTCATAATAGGAGTAAAATTATTCTGCGGCTAATCATGATGCCCGCCAAATCTCTACCATAGCAAGTTTATCACTCTACGCAAGTCTAGTCTCAAGTCGTAACGTAAAATAAAAGAATTTAATAGGCAAGGGACAACTCAAATAGTACAGTTATAGCATGGCAGGAACCTAAGTCTACCCGGACATAACATGAATCTAGCTACATACGGACCCTCCTCACCTCGTGCATACGTAGCTCCCGCAATAAGTAGTACATATCAAATACATCACCTAAGGGTAGTCTTCCCCTTACAAGGTTAGACAGGAGACTTACCTCGCTCCAACGTTTCATAGTCGGCTCCAGCGCCACTCTAACACCTCAAACTGATACCCGTCTCTCCAAAACTATTCAAACAATGTGCAAATCCAAAAATATATACTCTATTACCCATAATTAATCAATTTATAACAATTCCCAACTTCGCTCGAAAAGTCAATAAAGTCAACCCTCGCATCCACGTGCCCGGATTCCGAAACTTTTCGAAGATAAACTTTACCCATAACACCACAAACTCAAATATATAAGTTATTCCAATTTTCATGTCTGATTTCGAAGTCAAATTCCAAAATACCAATTTTTAGGTTTTTTACCAAATTTCTACTAATTTCCATGTTCAAATCCACATATAAACCATGTATTTAACTCAATGTATGTGGGAATTACTTACCTTGACATAGATGATGAAAACCTCCACTTGAAGCTCTCCAAAAATTGCCCAAACCAAGAGAGAATGAAAGAAAATGGGCCAAATCCCGTATAAAAATCCAATTCTGCTCAGTGCTTCCTCGAACCTGCGGAACAGTAGCCGCTTCTGCGGCTCTGCACCTGTGGAAAATCCATCGCAGGTGTAGCTCCAGCTCAAACCAACAGCCCTCGCTTTTGTGCCCCTAGTAGCGCACATGCACTTCCTCTTCTGTGGGCCTCAGGCGCTTCTGCGCTCGCGCACCTGCGCGACCATGTCCGCTTCTACGGCCCTGGCCTTCTTGGCCAACCTCCGCTTCTGCGCTCTAGTGGTCGCATCTACAATCAAGCAGGAGCAGGAATTTCTTTGCACCAGCGGCCTCTGCCCAGTTCACTTCCAGCCGCTTCTGCGGTTCACTGCCTCGCTTCTACGATGAAGCTTTCACAGAAGCGATTGCACCAGCAACCAGAATTCTCCAGCTTTTCCTTAAGTCCAAAATATGATCCGTTAACCATTCGGAATCCACCCGAGCCCCCCAGGACCTTGACCAAATATAGCAACACATCCCAAAACACATTACGGACTTAGTCGAGGCATTAAATCACTCCAAACAACATCGAAACTATGAATCGACGATCGAAATCCTTCTTTAAACTTCCAAACATCGATGAACACGTCCGAACTATATCAAAACATTCTGGAATGACGCCAAACTTTGCGTGCAAGTCAAAAATCATGATACAAACCTATTCCAAGGCTAGGAAACCCAAACAGACATCGATAACATCAAAATCCACTTTCTACAATAAGCGCCGAAAAGCTCCCAGACCACCTGATACTCAACCCGAACATACGCCCAAGTTCGAAATCATCATACGAACCTATTGAAACTTTCATATCCTGATTCTGAGGTCGTTTACTTAAAACTCAAACATTAGTTAATTCTTCCAACTTAAAGCTTCCGAAATTAGAACCTTTCCATCTGAATCAACTTTGAGCTTCCCGAAATTCAATTCCGACCACACGCGCAAATCATAATACCTGAAGTGAAGCTACTCAAGACCTCAAACCATAGAATGACATGCTAGATCTCAAAATGACTGGTCGGGTTGTTACACCAGCAATACAACATAATTGAGGTTAATCATACGAGGGAGTATGATCGCTATGATCCTTTCGTAATTACACATAACGTGAGGCAAGTGTATTATGCTCCTTATCCATTGAGGCGGAGTAAGTCCAATTGGTGGGTGGTAATCAAAACTAAGTCTGTGGGTAGGGTGGAAGTCGAGAATGTGTTAGATGTTGCATATCAAAATAATATCTCTAGTGTTTACCAAATAGTGGAGGATCAGTTAGAAAATGATTTGGAGCATCCTAAACACATATTAGAAGAAGTTGATATAAACGAAGTAACAACTATAGAAAATGAGGACAAAGAATAAACTAATAAAATTGAAATAAGTGAGGACGAAGAATTCTCGGATGAGGAACAATACGTCGACGAGGATTAACAAGTTGGATTTTTAAAGCACTCTCGTGTTATAACTAGTTTCTTATTTTATCATTCTAAATATGTATTATATTATACAAATGGCAGGCAAGGGTCAAGGTAACAATAACCCTACTAGTTATTGAGATCGAGAAATAGGCTAGGAAGGCAAGGAGGAGGGTAGAATCTAAGAATAGTACTACTCCCTCATTTCCAGCCTCTTCACAGATGCCTATGTCTTTTTCTCCACCACAGGGATATACTGATCTTCCACAGTAGCACCAGGATTAAACTTTCATGCAGACACCGACTCTTCCATCACATGGCCATAGGACTATACGTCCGTCATATAGTCCAGCTGCCTCATATCCACTTAGATCATAGCCATCTGCATCACAGCCACATGGATCGTAGCCATCCATATCACAGCCACATGGGTCATAGCCATCTGTATCACAACCACAAAAATCGCATCTAGCTATGTCGTTGTCACAGGGATCGCAGCCATCTTCATCATCTACTCCTTCATTTCAGGACTTCGTCTGCGAGACCGTAGCTCTGAGCCCCCCTCTACACCGTCTACACATGCCTATGATACACATACTGAGGATGATGTTCCAGAGGTAGTGCATTATGATGTTAAGGTAGGATCCTAATAGTCCCTGAGGGGAACGGGTAAGAGTTATTTATTATTTTTTAGTTTATTGTTTATCATGTTTTAACAAATATTTTCATGAATTTTTATTGTTAAATTACAGGCTCAAGCTGGGCAAGCAGACTATGAAGATAATCACCAATGCCATAAAAAAGCTTTATGATGGCCCCTATGCGACTTGTAGTTGTAACGACCCGGAATTTCCACCCTCGAGACCGTGATGGCGCCTAACATTTCACTTGCTAGGCAAGCCTATGTTAGCTATATATATTAACCATTTTTAACAATTCCAAATTAAATGACAACAATAAAACTGAATTTTCTGAAGTAAGGTGATAAACTAATAAACGACGAAATCCAAATACAATCCCAGAATAGGTGTCACGAATACATGAGCGTCTAGAGTACTACAAATAATAGTCTGAATAAAATAACATAACTGTCTGAATTAAAATAAACATATAAGATTATATAGAAGGGGACTTCAGGGTTGCGGATGTCGTGCATCTACACCTGAAGTCTCCACTGATAGCTAGATCCAAGCAAATCTCACTCAGCGCTGTTGGGACCAACTTAGGTATCTGCACAAGAAGTGTAGAGTGTAGTATGAGTACAACCGACCTCATGACTCTGTAAGTGCGATCCTAACCTCGACGAAGTAGTGACGAGGCTAAGGAGGGTCACTTACAATAACCTGTATGCAAAAATAATAATAACAGAAAAGACAGAAATGGAAATAAAGCAGTTAACTCATAACAACAAAGTCAAACTCCAACTACCAGAGAGCCCAGAATAACAAGTATATCGAGGCAAATCCAACAGTCACAAACAAATACAACTTATACAATATGTTGCGGCGGCATAACCCGATCCCACCATATCATCATCTATCAATATCATAATCCGTTCTTATTCCACCATTTCAATTCATTACCTTTCAATTTCCGTTGCGACGTGCAACCCGCTCCCCAAACAATTTCAATCAATAATAGCAATTCAACAAACAAAATTTACAATAATTTCTACATCAAGAGAGTAAATATACGAGGCAATAAAGAATCACATAACAATCAAAGAATCTCTAACAACTCAAATGTCTCAACTTTACCAACTCATCGATATCTACCAATTAACAACTCATACAAGTGAAACGATGTTATAGAAGGCAACCAATTTTACAAAACTATAAGACAAGTAAGACATATAAAAATTTAAATATGCAAGTAAAGCAAGTGGAGACAAATGGCAAATAAGCATGGAATCGTGGAAGAGATGGACAATTTAATGCAAAGATAACTAAATGTCAAGTAATAATTATGGCATGGAAGTCAAAAAAGCATGTATCAATTAAGGCATGAAACAAGATATATTATGAAGTAACAAAATCATGAAAGCAAGTAACATAATGGCGCATATACACCGTCACCTTGCATATACGCCGTTTCTCATGTAATTCACATAACATGTAGATCAAGGGTTCCTAATAACCTAAAATCAAGGTTAGACCGAACACTTACCTCACTTTGCAACTCAAGCAATCAATCAACCAATGGCCTTGACATTTGAACAAGCCTGCAAACCAACCAAATCTAGCAAATTATTGACCAAATAATTCAAAATAAGCTTTAGAAACTACCCACAAATGAAAGAGGTTCAATTTAGATCATTTTTGAAAAAGTCAACCTCGGGTTCGCTTGGTCAAAATTGAGGTTCGGATCAAAACCCAATTACCTATTCATCCCCAAGACTGGTTATGTGATTTATTTCGAAATTCGACCCCAATTCGAGGTCTAAATCTCAATTTTACAAAAATCCCCAATTCTACCCAAATCCCTAATTTCTACAATGAAAAATCCAAAATTTGATGTTGAAATCTCATGAAATGTAATTGGTAATTGAAAAAAATGGATTAGAGTCACTTACCAATGAATTTGGGAAGGAACGTCTCTTGGAAAATTGCCTCTACAATATTTAGGGTTGAAAATGGTGTGAAATGAGCTAAGTCCCATTTTTTTCCTCTTTTACCCTGTTGCAGATGCCGCAATAGTGATGTCTTGTACGCAATTGCGAACATCGCAAATGCGAGACAATGGTAACAAATGCGAACCCTGTCACAGAAGAGCAGAAATCGCAAATGCGACACAAAGATCACAATTGCGAAGACACCATCATCGCAAATGAGGTTAAGGACTTCGCAAATGCAAAGCAGACTCCAGTGGTCAGTGATCGCAAATGTAAATAATTATTCGCAAAAGTGAGGCTCGCAATTCCAATACAGACTTCGTAATTGCAAGATCTGCAACTGAGCACTAGAATTGGTATTGCACCAGTAGTCCTACATTAGCCAAACCCAACTGAAACACGGCCGAAATTTACCGAGCCCCCCCCCGGGTTCCAAACAAACATGCACACAAGTGTAATAACATCATACGAACTTGCTCGCACAATCAAATTACCAAAATAACATCTAAATATACGAATCAATCCTCAAAACGGAAAAAATTCCAAAGTGAAACTCAAGAACACTAGAATCACATTTAAGCGTCCAAATCAATTCCAAATTGAACCAAATTTTGCAGACACGTTTAAAATAGCGATACGGACCTATTCCAAGTTTTAACATCAAAATCCGAACCCGTTAGCTAATAAGTCAACTTACAGTCAAACCTAGTCATTTTAAACTTTCAAAACTGCTAGGTCTCCGAATTCAATTATGGGCATATGATCAAGTCCCCAAATCACGATACAGACGGGATCGTTAAAATACTGATCCGGGTCCGTTTACACAAAATATTAACCGTAGTCAACTCAAATAATTTTTAAGACATAAATTCACATCTTCTTCAATTTTTCAGATAAAGACTTTCTGGAATAAGACACGAACTGCGCATGCAAATCGAGAAATACTAAACGGAGATAATCGAGTCTTAGGACATAGAAATAGAGGTTAAATCTTAAAATAACCTATCGGGTCATCACATGAGCGATATTTTATACTCGCTGAAGGAGAAAAATTTCAATCAGTATAAATGTTCCTTTAAGAAATTTAATAATTTATATTTATGATGTTTCCATCTAATATTTAACTTATGATATGCAGAGTAAGTATGTATGGGAAGACCGCTATAGTGAGACAGTGGCTACAAATTTTCATCATAAAGTCTGCAAGAGATTGGCGGATCATTTCTCGGATGTTAGAAAGAAGAACAAGAGGCCTGACTGGTGTCTGCAATATTTATGGAATGATTTGTTGAGGCAATGGCATACCGATGACTTCTTAAAGAAGAGTGAACAAGAAAAGAAAGCTCGCCCATCCGAGAAGGGAGGCTCCTTGCACACTAGGGGTGCTATCAGCATCAGGACAATAAGAAGAAGATAGGTAATTCCTTAAATTATTACATCTTTTTCTTTTCTAAGTATATCAATTATATTTATTAACCAAATTAATTTATTTTTAGAAAAAGAAGTATAGGCGTCCACTGCAGCAAGATGAGCTATTCAGGGAGACGCATATTTTAAAGAAAAAGAAAAAGGCAGATATAGATAAGTGGGTCGAGGACCGGGCAGAGACTACTTATGTAAGCTTTCAAATTTCCTTAAGAGTTATAATTTACTTTTATAAGATTTTTTATATACTAATTTAATTTTAAATAACGTAGGGTCGCTACCAAAGTACCGTGGAGGACCTAATTCATAGTCAGCTAGCTGCTGAATCGAGCAAGCCAACCCAACCTTTGGACGAGGATGATGAAAGAATATGGTTGGAGGTTGTTGGCATTCCAAAAAGGGGCAAGGTATACAGGCTTCTTGAGAAAACATTCCATCGCTACAAGTGTGAAATGCAAGGAATAAGGACTTCCTCACAGGGCGAGGCACTTAATAGGGAAATCCTCTCGGCTATGCAGGAGAAGGTGACAAGGCTTACATCCAAGCTTGAAGCGGCCAAGGAAAGAGAAAGTCTTAAAGATGCACAATTCCTTGGTATGCAAGCTCAGATCAGAACTCTCCATTCCACCGGAGCTTTTCCATTACCTCGGTCTCGTGAGTCATCGCTGGAGGCCCGACCTCCACGTGATCATTCTTCCCGTCCTCCACAAGAATGTTTTTACCGTCTTCTAGATGAAAGTTCATCAGATAGTGGTGATGAGGTGGAAAATACCCCTTGAATAATACTTTGATATACTTTGAACTAGACTAATAGAACTTGTTTTGAATTCGAATGAACATTTTTGAACTTGTTGTAATTACTTAATTTTTGATTAGTTTTGAATTGTAATTTTTAATTGAACTTGTTTGTTTTAAAGTATTGATTGGGATGTTTGGTTGGATATGGGTGGTTAGATTTGTGGTGAATTGGGGGTTATTGGTATGTTGAATATATATTTTTATTTGGCAGGTGATGTAGCTATCAAAACAGGTATTTTTTGCCAAATTTATGCGGAAAAAACCGATCGACTTCGGTCGATAAAGAAAAAAAATTAAATTGAAAAATACCGACCAATGTTGGTCGGTTAATTCACGTTAATTACCAGAAATTCAACAATACCGACCAATATCAGTTGGTAAATTTGCTGCCAATGTCCAGAAAATCAAGATTGTCGACCAACTTTGGTAGGTAATCTTAAATTATAATTATTTTAAAAAAAGAAATTTTCTTATACCGACCAACATTGGTCGGTAATTAAAATATTATTTGATTAATTTATTTTTATTTACCGACCAAAGTTGGTCTGTAAAGATAATTATTAAATTTAGCACACCGGCCAAATGTTGGTCGGTAATATTAAATTATTAAAATAATATATCGGCCAATAGTGGTCGGTGGGTCACTTAAATTGTTAGATGGTCGTTTACACTGACCGACTGATGTTGGTCGGTAATTTTCGATCGACTTTGGTCGGTATGCTCTACCACTATTGGTCGCATTTTGGGCGGCTATTGTCCATTACCGACCGAAATCGATCGGTTGTTTTGGATAGTTTTAAGTGGATTTTAGTAGTGTTGTGATATTCCATTGTGAGAGAAGAGTGAATCCTTCATTGCTCTAGAAATTGAGTGTTAATTCTTGAATTCAGCATGGCAAATGAAGGTAGAGGAGGAAGAGTTTGGAGTCCACCATGATTTACATGATAGAACAAGAGTCCATGATGAGTGAAGTCAATTCTTGAAGCTCAAATGTCACACTAAAGTTATATGCACGTAACATATGTTTTGTCACCTTGTTGAAAATACATGAGTATTGTGGGTAATTGTTGGTCTCAACTGAGTATGAATGGCTTACAATTGACTCTTTGAAATGACCTTTCACTTAGAGGAGGTGGAAACTAATCTATTTTCTTGAGCACAAGCGAAGACTTAAGTTTGGGAAAGTTGATAAGTGTGAATTTTAACCACTTAGTAGTACCTTCTTGCTTTAGTTTTAGTCCAAAAGTAGTGATTTTTGTTTCCAAAACTAATGAGACCGAGTGAATTGCAAGCATGTTGGAGGATTGGAGCTTAGCGAAGAAATCTAACTCAAAAAGGAGTATTCCAACTCAAAAAGGCAAGAAGACGAACTATAGGCAGAAGTGCGGCCCACAGAAGTAATTCTACACCCACAGAAGATTACGCGGTCCGCAGAAACAAATATGCGGCCGCAAAAAAAGTCCTGAAGCCTCAAAGGAGTTTTGAAAAAGCGCGGTCCGCACACCAAATTGTGCGTCCGCAAAAGCTGGTCGCACTGACAAGATTTGAAAAGTTTAGAGAAGGTGCAAAAAGATCAAATATGAAGCCTCGTGAAAATGTGGTCCACAATTAAACTATGTGACCATAGAAGCTGAATTGGTGTCGCAAATGGAATTATACGGCTACAGAATTCCTCCCAATTTAAGAGAAGAAGAAAAGTGTGGTTCACACATGGAATTGTGCGGCCGCAGAACCTCCCGAAGGGTATTTTTGTCAGCAAATATTTGGGCACTATAAATACACAGAAAACACTTTTTTAGGGCAAGTTTTGTATTCCTAGCAGCTGTAACAGTTATATTTTACCCTTTTGGAAAATTTGTGACCAAAATTGGAGAAGACTCATTAGTTTTAACAATTAATTGTAGTTTACGGATTTAATTACTTCTTCTACTTTGTTTTCTTTGCTTTCTAGCATGAGTAGCTAGATTTTATCTAGGGTTGTGACTCAACCCTAGTGTGTAAATTTTATGGGTTATTAATTCTAATACTTGTTTATGATTTGGTGTTTGTTATTTAGTCTTGTTTATGCATTATTTCTAGAATTAATGGTTGCAAATATTGATTCATGCCTATTTGACTTAGTTCTTGCTTGAGAAAGAGTAACCTAGTCTAGGAAAACTTGGCTAACAAGAAATTGAGCTAGTTAAGGTTTTGGCTAGTTTGATTAAAGGGTTTGAACTAGAAATAGGAAAAATCCGACATGGACTCATATCAATTGTTTGCATTGCTACCCAATTAGACTTGAGAAATCCAATTGGACATAACCACTCTATAACTGAGAGGTATTAAGTGGGTACTTGAGAATTGAGAGTTACAATACACCCCGATCCACAAAACAAGCATTAACTTAATATACCCATTAGGTTTGCACCTAGGTGAAGGTTACATCCCTAGGCTTTTTCCCATTGTTTAAAAATATCAAAAACAATTTACTTTCTCTCTCTAATTGCTTTTAATTAGTTTAATCTCTTATTATTAATTTGGACAACAATCACTCTTTGTTTGGAAGTATAATTTAGTTATTTCACGTTCTCTCTTCAAGTATCTACCTCAACACCCATTATAAACTCACTGAGGAAATCGACCCTGACTCTAGTTAGGTATTATAATTGCAACAATCGTTTTCACTCATTATTGAGTGTTGTAATGACCTGACCGGTCGTTTTGAGCGTATTAGCCCCGATTTCCCTATTTACTGCATTCCCCGTATTTAATTCTGCTTAAGTGACTTGCCGGAATATTTTTGGTTTCAGAGTGTTTTGGGAAACTTAGTCCATAAAACGGAATCTTAAGTCTCAACATTGACCGCAGTCGGAAGTATGTGAAGACGACTCTAGAATGGAGTTCTGTCAGTTCTGTTAGCTTCGTTGGGTGATTTTGGACTTAAGAGCGTGTCCGGACTGTGAATTTGAGGTCTGTAGCTAATTTAGGCTTGAAATGGCGAAAGTCAAACTTTTGGGAAGTTTGATCGGGGGGTTGACTTTTTGATATCGGGTTCGGATTCCGATTCCGGAACTTGGAGTAGGACCGTAATATTGAATATGACCTGTGTGCGAAAATTTGTGGTAAATCAGATGTGGTTTGGTAGGTTTCAGCGTCGTTTGTGGAATTTGAAAGTTTAGAAGTTCTTTAGGCTTGAATCCGGGTGTAATTGGTGTTTTGATAATGTTTTGAGTGATTCGAAGGTTCAACTAAGTTCGCATGGGATTATATGACTTGTTGGTATGTTTGGTTGAGGTCCCGGGGGCCTCGGGGGTGTTTCGGATGCCCATCGGAAGGAAATTTGGACTTAGGTATTGCTCGTTTCTTCTGGTGTTCTGGTGTTTCGCACCTGTGGTGGGAGCCCACAGGTGCGGCCCCGTAGAAGCGAAGAGGAGGACGCAAATGCAAGCAAGACTGGGTTAGACTTAAAGCGCAGTTGCGAGGTTAGGAGCGCATCTGTGAAACCGCAGATGCGGAAAAGGCCCGAGTGGGAAGTATCGCAGAAGCGGGCAGGGCCCGCATGTGCGAATATGTGACCGCAGATGCGGAATCTGGGAGCTTAAGTGGGATCTGCACCTGCGATGGAATTTTCGCAGGTGCGGCATCGCAGATGCGACAGGAGGTCCGCAGGTGCTGTTTTGCTGGGCAGAACCTATAAATAGAAGACTTCGAAATTTTTCACCATTTTCACATTTTGGAACTCGGATTTTGGAGGATTTTGAGGAGGATTTTGAAGTGTTTGCTGAGATAAGTTCCTTGTGCCTATTTATCTTCAATAATGGTGTTTACCAACTAATTTTACACCTAGTTGGTGAGTGTTTGAGGTGAGATTTGGGAGATTAGGGCTTGGGAATTGGAGAGTGAACTTTGAGGTTTTGGAGGGGCAAATGATGTCGGATTTTGATAAATTTGGTATGGTTAGATAAATGAATGGGCTTGCGGGTTTTGTGACTTTTGTCAAATTTTGAGGCGTGGGCCGGTTGTCGGTTTGAGCCTATTTCGGATTTTGGCTTATAAATTCGTGTTTTTCTTGTGGAATTGATTCTTTTAACTTATATTAATTATATCGTACTGCTTGTGGCTAGATTCGGGGCATTTGGAGATTTATTCGAGGGGCAACGGCATTGTGGAGTAGGATTTTGCGCGATTTGAGGTTAGTAACAGTTTTAAATCTGGTCCTGAGGGTATGAAACCCCGGATTATTGGATTATGTGAGTATTTTGGAGGTGACGCACATACTAGGTGACGGGCGTGTGGGCGTGCACCGTAGTAATTGGGACTTGGTCCATTCCGTGAAATTGTAAAGTTGAATAACTTGTTGCTAGTTATATGCTCTCCCTGTGTTATAGAAATTTGACTGCAAATCATGTTAGAAATCATGCTTATGCTATGTAATGGTACTGTTGGGACCTGCAGAGGTCGCGTACTTGTTGAATTACTTGCTGATTGATGTCTTATACTCAGTCATAGTTTTACTTGCGTATCATATCTTAGCCTCTTCTTGATTCTTGTTGATACACTATGTTATCTTTGTTTGGGCCGATATTTGTGATTTCCGAGAGCCCGAGAGATTAGAGAGGCTGATGACTGAGTGAGGCCGAGGGCTTGTCTCTGAGGTATTGATACTATATCACGTGATTTGTCTGTGCAGCATGTGATTTGTCCGTACGGTTC
Organism: Nicotiana tomentosiformis; assembly: GCF_000390325.3. Taxonomy (NCBI): domain Eukaryota; kingdom Viridiplantae; phylum Streptophyta; class Magnoliopsida; order Solanales; family Solanaceae; genus Nicotiana; species Nicotiana tomentosiformis. The sequence goes on from NC_090817.1 coordinate 69,331,141, forward strand.
CACATATTGATACTATAGCATGTGAGTTGTCCATGCGGATATAGCGCTTGGGCTAAAGGAGCCCCTCCGGAGTCTGCACACCCCCAGTAAGCGCAGGTACCTATTGAGAGTGAGTACTGAGGGCTGAGAGAAGAGTGATTGAGCTGTCGTGACGAGTTGAGTGGCTGTTGCCCTGAGAAGTTGTACTTTCTTTTTAATTTATTTATGCACTTAGTTGCTATCTATCATTGTCGTGAAATTTGTGAAAGATTTTATATCCGGATTTACCTGCACTATAACTGTATAAAACTGATTTGATTTGAACTGCCGGATTTGAAAGCATGTCTATTCTTTGCTGGAATAATTGAAAATAAACTGTATTTGAATAGCTTGTCACTATCTTCTCAGTTCCTTATTTATTTCTGTTACTTTTGAGTTGGATGTACTCATGCTACACCCTACACTTCATGTGCAGATCCAGGTGTGTTTGATCACGGAGGTCATTGAGTTCGTGCGCGATCGAGTACCGGAGACTACGAGGTAGTGGCCGACGTCCGCAGACTTTGTCTCTCCTTCTATGCTTTCTTTCTTTCCTGTATTGATACATAGTCATCGTTTTTATTATACTAGATATCTAGATGCTCATGACTTGGTGACACCCCGATGTTTGGGGCTATCTTTCCACATTTTATTTCGAATTCAACTTCGACTTTTGTAAAAAAACATTTAGTGTGAAAAGCTTTGAATTATCCTTTTTATGAAATATTAAAGAATTTTGAAAGTGTTGTGGAAAGGTCGGCTTGCCTAGTATCACGATAGGCGCCATCACGACGGGTTAGGTTTTGGGTCGTGACAAGTTGGTATCAGAGCCTAGGTTACATAGGTCTCACGAGTCATGAGCAGGTTTAGTAGAGTTTTGCGGATCGGTACGGAGACGTTTGTACTTATCTTCGAGAGGCCATCGAACCCTTAGGAAAATTTTACTTTCTTGTATTCTATCGTGCGGAATTAATTCAGCTTGAAATATAACTCTTTAAATTCCTTCCACATGTTCGTGTGCGCATGTGAGCACTCGGTATCAGTTGTGCATCGTCGGCTTATGATTCCATGATCGAGGTTCGAGATGAGCATTCTGTGTTTTGGTGATGGTCCAGTCTGGAGGACTCGAGGCCAGGGTTAGACCGCAGCTTAAGTTCGGTAGTTTCGGTTAAGAGAACTTGTGAGATTGGACTCATGCGACCGGTAGTGTCCCTATGAGTTGAAAATTATGGCTTGATGAGCGGTCGAATGGCTATATGATGAGTATAATGTGACTGTCGGATGTGTTCAGATGGTTTGAATGTGACGAAAAAAGTTTACTTGTGACTCAAGACCTTACTATGGGGTATTTGATTTTTGTCTTGATTTGACGTATAGTCTCGAGCTATGAGTGTTTTGGGGGATCGTTAACACTGTTTAATTATGGTTGCGAAAGGGTATAACAAGATGCCAATTTGAGGCTAAGCAAGGGGTTATCTCTTGCAGAGTAATCTATGTAGGTGTGTTCCTTGTAATGTTGAGCGGGAGAGTTTCTATTCTACCAGCTGAGTGTATGTGAAGAGATTTGAGTTTGAATCTAGGTGAGAAAGTTGACTTGACTGTCAAGAGAATAAATGCAATTTTAGAGGATGATTGAGGTACTTTATGGTTTGTATTACCTGAGCTCGTGAAGCATCTTCGTTGAATCGACAACGGGATTATGATAATAGCACAGTATGGTTATGGTGAATTATCAGATGTTTTATTATATGGCTTTGAGCCAAGTGGGGGAGTCTGCTATCTACAATTTGATTGCACGATTATGTGCTGTATTGGTCTTTGCCCGAGGCATACTGGTGGATTATTTATGACTTAAAAAAGTTGAAACTGAGATGGCTCGAGTAAGAAAATTCCTGAATACGGGCTACATTGCACTTTTTGAAAAATATGAAAATCATGAAATGAATAAGTTGTTATTTTGAAGAATGTAGTGCGCACGAAGTATGAATTTGATGGGTGATGTTAAGGCAGGGTTACTTTTTGGGGGTTGTTGTACTAATGGGGCTTGTGCCTTTCGGCCCGTTTGGGCGGTGCAATTTAGATTTGAGCAAAGTGGGTGACTCCCGAGAAAATTCTAATGGGTTTGAGAATTATATATATCAATTGAGAATGTTTCTGGACTGGTGTATGGATAAAATCTGAGATTTGCATTTGAAGGTGTCGGGACTTGCGGTAATTTTGTATGATTATGGATTCTACATTTCAGTATAAGAAAGGAAAGAGGAATAATTTTAAATTCACATAAGGTATTTTCAGAGTGAGTGTTACAGTTGTGGTATTTATGGAGATACTTAAGAAGAGTACAATGGCTTACGGACCTTATGGTGGTGTGGTGTTATGTTAGGGTGTCTTGTAGTGAGCTTTGGGTAAGGATCGTGGAGTTATGATAAGGAGAAGTATCAAATTGAGGTTAATTCAGAAGAAACTCGAAGTAAATAGGACAACTGGGTAGTAGGCTGGGCCAGTATGGTAATGGCATGCTCGGTTCTTTTGGGTAATAATGACGTGGAGAAGTTACAGATGTTTTGGTGGAAATATTCTTGGGCTTTAGTGACCTATATGGCTTGGGCGAGTTGGAGGAAATTAGTTCTAAAAGCTTGATTAGGTACAGATGGATTTCAAGGTGTTCTTGATAGTTTCTACCATAGTTTGAACCAGGTATTTCTACCAGTGTGGGGAACGTGTTGGGTATTGTGATTTCCTCCTGGAAGGAAGCAAGAGGAAGGTTTCTAACTAACCGGGTATGTAAATTGCTGGTGACTCAAAGTTGATAGTGATATTCTTGTGCTTGCCACATGATGGCATGATAGATGTGGTGTGTTAAGCAGGATTAAGATTTACATGTACAAGGTGACAGTTCATTCTTGAAGGCAAGTTCACGAATTCTGGACAGAATGGTCAGTGTTATATATTTAGATGAATGTTATAGTTGCTCGGCAATCCCTAAGAGGGGTGCGCGGTTGAAAGGGGCATTGTGTTTTGATTTACGAATGTTCATTGGTATTGCGGTACTCTCCTTGTTGATCGACTGCTGATATTCAATTTTGCTACGTGGCACGAAAATTTTTTAGGAGTATTCCCCGTGGGATGATCGTGTATGAGAGATGTCTTATACATTCAGGCGGTGGAGTTGGAATCAGATATGGGATTCATGTGTTATATGGATTTGGAGACTGGGAGTTCTCAAGAGCAGGTTGTTTCCATGGTTGTGGACTGTGAAGTCATGGCCGAAGCTAGCTAGACAATAGTATGTGTTATGATTCAGTCATTGTGGGCTTTCAGAGGGTTATTTATCCATGTGTGGTTGCCTGGAGTTGATTTGGGGGTCTATTGGTAGGCCTAATTAGGATGTGTATTCTACACCGAGTCCGATTGGTTGGATCTATACTGCTATTGTTGAGGGATGTGCCATTCAGTTGTCATTGAGCTTATTCGTGTTTTGATATGTTTGGTGAATTACTCTTCTATGCTACGAGAGGTTGTGATTCGTTAGTTGTATGCACCCACGGTGCAGTTCTATTGGGGGCCTTATAGCGAAAATTGAGTGAGATGGGTATTTAGGTGATGCATGAATGGTTGCGCATTGGTTATGTTCTTTTGGGTTTGTGTGGCATTGTGTCATTTGCTTCTCCAGGGTTATGGTAATGCAGTTTGAGTACTTGATGTTGGATTGCGCTTGGTTATTGATTTGAGCATGGTGGCTGAGGTATTTCATATGGATCAGTGTTTGGATGGGGTCGTGCATTGCGGCAGAGTTATGTTGAGATATGATCCTTGTGTTAGATTCGTGAGTTATGGTTCTACGGTGTGTGATTGGTTTTTAGCATTGCGTTGTGGTGGTACCCGTCAAGCTTGCGGGACGATTCTCTTGTTTGAGCCATTTTCGTGATTGAATACATTTGGAATGTTGCTTATTGGTGCACGGATTGCATGGGTTGTGGCTTTAGATAGTATTGGTGTGGCATGTCAGTAGAGTAGCTAGTATTTGATAAGATGAAGTTGTCGGATCTAGGATGGGTGCTATCAGTTTTGATTGTGGCATATTTGGAAGGATAATATTGAAAGTCGGCTTAGAAATTTGCTATGGTTCTTGTCGAAGGAGAGGGAGCTCCGCGACTGGTGGATCTGATTAATGGTTACGAGTTCCCGCGTGTCTGTTTCATCATCGGTAGTGTACGAAGGTTTTAGAATTGAGTCTTGTTTGGTATGAGGTTTATTACCGGCATGGGGTTGTTTTGAGCAGCTATTGTGATTAGAAATCATTGCTTCAAGCATTTGAGCTATGTGGTATTTGAGTTATGGTTACGGCTTTTGGTACAGCTTGTTCAAACTTATACAGTATGTGATCTTATAAGAAATTCTGGATGTTAGAAATTAGATTCTAAGGCATGTGGGCTAGGTTGAATTTTGAAATTTCAGTTATGTAGTGTTATCAGACATATATGGGATAGGGTGACGTGGGATCACCCCCGGGTACATGCATGGTAAGATGGAATAGTGATTTGGTGGCTTGGAAACAACTCTTGGCACGTTCGAGGACGAACGTATGTTTAAGTAGGGGAGGATGTAACTAGCCGGTCGGTCGTTTTGAGCTTATTATCCCCGATCCCCTATTTACTGCATTCCCCGTATCTGTTTCTGCTTAAGTGACTTGCCGGGAGGTCTTGTTTTTTGTTTCGGAGTGTTTTGGGACACTTAGTCCCTAAAACGGAAGCTTAAGTCTCAGGATTTTGACCGTAGTCGGAAGTGTGTGAAGACGACTCCGGAATGGAGTTCCGTTGGTTTTGTTATCTCCTTTGGGTGATTTTAGACTGCGTGTCCGGACTGTAAATTTGAGGTATGTAGCTAATTTAGGCTTGAAATGGCGAAAGTTGAATTTTTGGAAAGTTTGACCGGGGGGCTAACTTTTTGATATCGGGGTCGGATTCCGATTCTGGAAGTTGGAGTAGGTCTGTAATGTTGAATATGACTTGTGTGCAAATTTTGAGGCCAATCGGACGTGGTTTGGTGGGTTTCGGCATCGTTTGTGGAATTTGAAAGTTTAGAAGTTCTTTAGGCTTGAATATGAGTGTAATTGGTGTTTTGATGTTGTTGTGAGTGATTCGAAGGTTCGCCTAAGTTCGCATGGGGTTATATGACTTGTTGGTATGTTTGGTTGAGGTCCCGGGGGCCTCGGGGGTATTTTGGATACCCATCGGAAGGAAATTTGGACTTAGGCATTGCTGATTTCTTTTGGTGTTCTAGTATTTTACACCTGCGGTGGGAGCCCACAGGTGCGGCCCCGCAGAAGCGAAGAGGAGGATGCAGATGCGGACAAGGCTGGGTTGGACTAGAAATACAGCGCATCCGCGAAACCGCAGATGCGGAAAAAGGCCTGAGTGGGAAGGATCGTAGAAGCGGGCAGGACCTGCAGGTGCGAATATGTGACCGCAGATGCGGAATCTGGGAGCTTAAGTGGGATCCGCACCTGCGATGGAATTTTTGCAGATGCGGCATCACAGATGCGACATGAGGTCCGCGGGTGCGGTTTTGCTGGGCAGAACCTATAAATAGAAGACTTCGAGATTTTTATCCATTTTCACATTTTGGAACTCGGATTTTGGAGGATTTTGTGAAGGATTTTGAAATGTTTGCTGAGGTAAGTTCCTTGTGCCTATTTATCTTCAATAATGGTGTTTACCCACTAATTTTACACCTAGTTGGTGAGTTTTTGAGGTGAGATTTGGGAGATTAGGGCTTGGGAATTAGAGAGTGAATTTTGGGGTTTTGGAGGGGCAAATGATGTTAAATTTTGATAAATTTGGTATGGTTGGACTCGTGAGTGAATGGGTTTTCGGGTTTTGTGACTTTTGTTGGATTTCGAGGCGTGGGTCCGGGGGCCGATTTGAGCCTATTTCGGATTTTGGCTTATAATTTCGTATTTTTCTTGTGGAATTGATTCTTCTAACTTATATTAATTATATCGTACTGCTTTTGGCTAGATTCGGGGCATTTGGAGATTTATTCGAGGGGCAAGGGCATTGCGAAATAGGATTTTACGCGGTTTGAGGTAAGTAACAGTTTTAAATCTGGTCCTGAGGGTATGAAACCCCGGATTATTGGATTATGTGAGTATTTTGGAGGTGACGCACATACTAGGTGACGGGCGTGTGGGCGTGCACCGTAGTAATTGGGACTTGGTCCATTCCGTGAAATTGTAAAGTTGAATAACTTGTTGCTAGTTATATGCTCTCCCTGTGTTATAGAAATTTGACTGCAAATCATGTTAGAAATCATGCTTAGGCTATGTAATGGTACTGTTGGGACCTGCAGAGGTCGCGTACTTGTTGAATTACTTGCTGATTGATGTCTTGTACTCACTCATGATTTTACTTGCGTATCATATCTCAGCCTCTTCTTGATTCTTGTTGATACACTATGTTATCTTTGTTTGGGCAGATATTTGTGATTTCCGAGAGCCCGAGAGATTAGAGAGGCTGATGACTGAGTGAGGCCGAGGGCTTGTCTCTGAGGTATTGATACTATATCACGTGAGTTGTCTGTGCAGCATGCGATTTGTCCGTACGGTTCCATATATTGATACTATAGCACGTGAGTTTTCCGTGCAGCACGTGAGTTGTCCGTGCGGATATAGCGCTTGGGCTGAAGGATCCGCTCCGGAGTCTGCACACCCCCAGTGAGCGCAGGTACCTATTGAGTGTGAGTACTGAGGGCTAAGAGTCGAGTGATTGAGTTGTCGTGACGAGTTGAGTAATTGTTGCCCTGAAAGGCTGTACTTGCTTTTTCATTTGTTGATGTACGTAGTTGCTATCTCTCATTGTCGTGAAATTTCTGAAAGATTTTATATCCGGATTTACCTGCATTGTAACTGTATAAAATTGATTTGATTTGAACTTTCGGATTTGAAAGCATGTCTATTCTTTGCTGGAATTATTGAAAATGAACTGTATTTGTATAGCTCGTCACTACCTTCTCAGTTTCTTATTTATTTTTGTTACTTGCTGAGTTGGTGGTACTCATGCTACACCCTACACTTTATGTGCAGATCCAGGTGTTTTGATCACGGAGGTCGTTGAGTTCGTGCGCGATCGAGTATCGGAGACTACAAGGCAGTTGCCGGCGTCCGCAGACCTTGTCTCTCCTTCTACGCTTTCTTTCTTTCCTGTATTGATACATAGACACCGTTTTTATTAGACTAGATATCTAGATGCTCATGACTTGGTGACACCCCGATGTTTGGGGCTATCTTTTTGCATTTTATTTCGAATTCAACTCCGACTTTTGTTAAAAAAAACATTAGTGTGAAAAACTTTGAATTATCCTTTTAATGAAATATTGAAGAATTTTGAAAGTGTTTTGGAAAGGTTGGCTTACCTAGTATCACTATAGGCGCCATCACGACGGGTTAGGTTTTGGGTCGTTACAAGTGCGGATTGGACGTGGATCAGAAGTTCATGAAGGATTATGCGGGAATCATTCTGGTACAGATTCGTTGGTTCTCAAGTTAATTAGAGCCAGCTACTATTGGCCCCGGATGGAGCAAAATGCAAAGTCATTTGTACAAAAGTGTGATAAGTGTCAACACCATGCACAATTAGTGCATCGACCGGCTGAACTTTTGCATTCGGTGGTGTCACCATGGTCATTTATGAAATGGGGGATGGACATAGTCGGTCCTTTACCACAAGGACCCGATAACATAAACTTTCTTTTGGTTTTAACTGATTATTTTACTAAATAGGTTGAAGCAGGTGCTTACCAAAAGATTATAGAACGAGAAGTGATTGATTTTATATGGTATCTATCATCTTCTGGTTTGGAATATCAAATGAAATTGCTTGTAACAACGGGCCACAGTTCGTAGGCTCCAAAGTCACAAAAATTTTGGAAGGATTGAAGATCAAACGAATTACATCTTCACCATACCAACCGAGTCCTAATGGACAGGCGGAGTCAACCAACAAGGTAATCATTCAAACCTTAAAAAGAAGTTAGAAGATGCTAAGTAAGTGGCCAGATGAGCTACCGGGTGTGTAATGGGCATACTGGACCACGGCGAAGTCGAGAACGGGTGAAACACCCTTTTCACTTGTATACGGTTCAGAGGCTTTGATACCGGTGGAAGTGGAGGAACCGACCTTAAGGTTTTCCCGAACAAACGAAAATATAAACACTGAAGCAGTGTTGGTTAAACTAGATTTGCTTGAAGAGCAGCGGGATCTAGCATATGTGAGGATGATGGCACAAAAGCAAAGAATGGAAAGATATTACAATCGTAGGGAAAATCTCCAATATTTCAAAGTTGGGGATTTGGTTCTAATGAAGGTTACTCAAAGCACTTGGAAAGTTAACGTCGGGAAGCTGGGACCAACATGGGAAGGACCTTATCGGGTTTCAACTATAACAAGAATTGAAAACTCAAGATGGAGTTAAATTGTCAAGAAATTGGAACGTGACTCACCTCAAAAGGTATTACTGCTGAAGATCTTTGCTGATCCTAAAAGTATGTGCTGCACTCTTTTTCCCTTCGACCAATTTTTGTCCCAATTGTGTTTTTCTGGCAAGGTTTTTAATGAGGCAGCAATGTAAAGTATACTACAAAGGAAGGATCATTGGCAAATGCAAGACTTCCAGTGTTCGAATTCTCAAACTTATTATCCAAATACTTGGGGGAACTGATACATGTCAAGGCACTAGATTCCTTCAGTTCTAGGTCTGGAGCAGTCTCGATGGTGTTCAAAATGGTGGCATCTAACTTCCAGTATTGAGAAAGATGTTATATATGAGATACAATCTGTAGATAATCATTTGCCTTCACTAGTGAATCAACAACCATAAGTTCTATTGCCTTCACTTTAGCATGAGTATAAATAATTCTGTGTAGATCAACTCGTGTGGAAAACAGCTTGTGGATGGTGAAATAATCTTTGGCTCGATAGCATATCTCATCTCCCAAAACTTTCATTGTTTCCATTAACCTCTGGAAAATCTCATTTTAATGAGGCATCAATGAAAAACATGCTACGAAGAAAGTGTTACGAAAACCGAGGACTGTTAAAACCGGGATCAATATCATATTAGGACCCGGGATCGCATGATCAGCCCCGTAAAAATAAGTTATACAAGTTAGCCACATGTATTGACAGTTTTATTTACCTAAGCAAAAGAATATTTATGTAAATGTACTTCAAAGATAGAGGGAATAAATCAAAGTCCTTTTATTTTTATCTTATTTCTTGTCCGAATAATAAGTTAATTTATTTTATCGTTTGAAAGTTAACAAAAATTTCAAATACTTATGCCGGAATGAACAGGAGACATCCTCTTCAAGAGCACATAAACATAAGGGCGCTCTCTTATGAAACCCTTATAGTCAAAGGGTAAATTCCGGAAGTATTTTTGCCCTGAGTCAAAAGCTATTGGATATGAAAAGATTCCCGAAACTTTGTCAGTTAAATGAAATAGAATATTTTTTGCATAACACTTACGCAAACGAGTTTCTTTTATTAATTAAAATGCCAAAATCACTTAAGAAGTTTTGGCATAATTACAAAAGGCAAAAAAAAATATACATTAGTTCTTGTTGCTAGAACCCGAACGGAGAGAAGAGTTTTTGATTTCTTTATTGAGAGAAGATTGTTCCACTTCTGGTTCTAGGCCTTCATCTTCTTCAGTTTCTCCTTCAGTTCCCAAAAACTTGGAGTTATTATTCGAAAAATCAGAAGCAACGGGCCGAGCAGGAGTTTTCTCGTGAGCAGTTGTCTCCAACTCTTGGGCCTTGGCAATACATTCATCGATGTTGGCGATGCCTCTTTGGCCTCCTCCGATGTCTTCCTATTCATATGATATATGGCATAGATTTTCTATAAGAGGACAGAATCTTCTTGGTCTTGGAGTTTTTCTCGGAGTTTCTCAATCTTGGATTAGAGCCTTTCATTTTCAGCTTTCATAATGCTGATTTTGGAATCAAGCTCAATGTTGATGGCCGAGTGAAGTTGATTCTGCTCCATGACTCTTTTGAGACTTTCCTCCATTATTTCTCTCCTATCCTCGGCGGAATTGGCCTCCTCGGTTTTAGAGATAAAGCTAGCCTTCAAGTTATTAACTTGTTCCATGAAGGCAGACTCACGCTCGGCAGCAGCAGTCACGGTTGCATGTTGTTCAACCCACTTAGCCTTTGCTTCCTTAAGATTTTCATGTAGTTGGGCATCTTCTTGGCTGAGAACCATTCTATCTTGCTCGGATTGCTGCAGCCGAGCCTCGAGATCATCTATTTTAGCAATTATTGCCTCCAACACCGGGAGGCGCTCGGCAAGCTAATTTTGTTGATTTAAAAGTTGATTTCGTTTCGAAGTAAGCTCTTGTTTGTCCAAAATCAACTTTTGCAGGCCCTCGAAAGCAAGAATGTTGGCCTAAAAAAGCTTAGAATTAAAATTATTAATGCAAAGTATAAATTGAAAGAAGATAGAAGAAAGTTAGATTGTTACTTGCGCCAAACAATGCATGTTATTGTTTATCAGACACTCCGCAGAAAGAGAGTCCATTTTTCTCCAATCTTTTTCTGAAGCTAGCAGCTTCAGATAGTTGGCAAGTTGCACCGGCGTAGAAAGTATATGGCACTCATTCAAAACCGAAAGAATGACATTTTTATTTTCTATGAGGATCTTGAGTGGGTGTCGAGTAAGTATATCCTAAGTTTCCATGGTCGGGCGACCGTGGAGAAGGAGAATTTTCTATTTGTTCAGCTGGGGCCGGTGGAGAGGTTGTTATTATCGGCTCAGAAGCTAGCGGTGGAGGAAGGTCAGGGATTGAATTCCTTTAACCAGAAGCAACTATGGGAATTCAAAAATGAGATGAAGCATTTTCGGCCATTTCCATTCACCCCCTTCCCTCCCCTCCCAATTCCTCCCAGAGTCCTTGAACTTCTTCTGGTGGTGGAGTTTGAAGCTCTCCCGGCTGAGTATCTAATTGAGTTGATGAAAATCTTTTTCTTCTGAAGAGGAGACGCTTCATCATCGGTTTCCTCATCATCAAGGACCACTGTGTCCGGTCCAGTTGGTGTTTCTTTCACTCTCTTCTCCTGAGTCCCAATCGAGGAGGTACGTTTCCTCGTTGGTTTCTTATTTCTGGGATGGGGACTCCGAGAGTAGGTCCTTCACCGAAAGCGCGAGTAGATTTATGAGGTCTCCTCCAGTTAAGGGCATTCTGCAGTACCCGTTCGGCTTCCACCGAGTCATCGAGAGCCTCGATATCGGGGTAGACAATGGATCCCTTCGAAAGTCCTGTGTGGTACAAAAAAGACAGTTAATAAATTGTTTTTAAGTTGTTTTATAAGATTGAAAGAAGGAAGGAAGAATATTTGTTTACCATAATTTTTGGCTTTCCACCCATATTTGAGAGCCATTTCCTTCCACCTTCGGGATTCTGATGTAGTGATATCCAGAATTTTCTGTACCCATTGGGTCTGATCTTGAACACGTGATGGCTTCCATTAAGTAGCTAGGAAAAGGTGAATATAAAATTAGCAACGAATGAATGTGTTTTTAAAACATGGAAAGAAAAAAGATACTCGAAGACTTACGGAAGAGATTCCATGATTCAGAAAAAGAAGGTGTTGTGGCCCAGAGGATATCCCTGGTAGCAATGATAACGAGAAGGTGACCCTTTCTACCTCACTAGAGGTGAGGATTTCAATGTTGTTCCAATTACAATCCTTCTTCACGATAAGGATGCTAGGAGGACAAATGGAAGAAGGATACCTATTAACAGGCCAGTGCCTGTCACTTTTGGGATTTGCAGGTTCTTTTTGTTCTTGGAGGTCAGATTTTGTGCTAAGGTGAAGAGGTATGATGGTGTTTACGGTAGGAGGTTCGGACTCGACATCAACGTCTTTGGTTCTGTTCTTCTTTAGACCTCCACCGAATAACAACAACAATAACAACAACCCAGTAAAATTCCATTAATGGGGTCTGGGGAGGGTAGTGTGTACGCAAACCTTACCCCTACCCCGAAGGAGTAGAGAGATGTTTCCGAAAGACACTCGGCTCAAAAAAATAAAAAAAGAAAATGACAAAAAGGAGACAATATTAGTATCACAACAACAATCATAGAAAAAATAGGAACACCATGAAATCCAGAAAAAAGATGAGAAGCAAAGGGAGACAATATTAGTAAATATTAGTATCACCACAACAATCATAAGAAAAATAGGAACACCATGAAATCTAGAAGAAAGATGCAAAGCAAAAGCGATAGCTAGTAAATAGCACATGCACTGAAAAGCAAAATAGTAAGCCACAACATTGCCACTAGCTATCTTAGACAAAAATCCTACATGGCTAGTCCCACAATAGTACGAAGTAAGGCACGACTCAACTACCTTCTAACCTACAACCCTAATACTCGACCTCCACATTTTCCTATCAAGTGCCATGTCCTCAGAAATCTGGAGCCTCGCCATATCCTGCCTGATCACCTCTCCCCAATACTTCTTAGGCCACCCTCTACCTATTCTCGTGCCCTCCGTAACCAGCCGCTCACACCTCTGTACCGGAGCATTTGGGCTTCTCCTCTAAACATGTCCGAACCATCTAAGCCTCGCTTCCCGCATCTTGTCATCAATGGGAGCCACATGCACCTTCTCCCGAATATCATCATTCCATATCTTATCTATCCTAGTGTGCCCGCACATCCACCGCAACATCCTCGTTTTTGCTACTTTTATCTTCTGGATATGTGAGTTTTTAACGGGTCAACACTCAGCCCCACACATCATGGCCGGTCTAACCATCGCTTTATAAAACTTACCTTTGAGTATCGGTGGCACTCTCTTGTCACACAGGACTCCATATGCTAACCTCCACTTCATCCATCCTACCCTAATACGGTGTGTGACATCCTCGTCGATCTCCCCTCCCCCCTGGATAACCGAACCAAGGTACTTGAAGCTACCTCTACTTGATATGACCTGCGAATCAAGCCTCACATCCAAGCCCACTTCCCCTGGCTCAGCGCTGAACTTACACTCCAGGTATTCCGTCTTCGTCCTACTCAGCTTAAAACCCTTAGACTCAAGAGCCTGTCTCCAAAACTCTAGACTCTCATTAATACCGCCTCATGACTCATCAATCAGAACTATGTCATCGGTGAATAGCATGCACCATGGCACATCCCCTTGAATATGGTGTGTTAACGCATCCATCACCAGGGCGAATAAGAACGGACGGAGCGCAGAACCTTGGTGTAACTCCATTATGATCAGAAAATGCTCAGAGTCGCCTCCTACTGTCCTAACCCGAGTCTTAGTTTCATCATACATGTCCTTAATCGCCATAATGTAGGGAACCGACACACCTTTTGCCTCCAGGCATCTCCAGATAATTTCTGTAGGAACCTTGTCATACGCTTTCTCTAGGTCAATAAACACCATGTGCAGATCCTTCTTCCTCTCCCTGTATAGTTCTACCAACCTTCTAACAAGGTGTATAGCTTATGTAGTCGAACGATCCAGCATGAACCCAAACTGGTTGTCGGATACAGACACTGTCATCCTCACCTCGCTTCAACCACCCTCTCCCACACTTTCATGGTATGACTTAGTAATTTGATACCCCTATAATTGTTACAACTCTGGATATCACCTTTGTTCTTATACAATGGAACCACCGTACTCCACCTCCACTCATCTGGCATCTTCTTCCCCTTAAAAATAATATTAAACAGCCTAGTCAACCACTCCAAACCTGCTCTCCCCACACACTTCCAAAATTCCATCGGAATCTCGTCTGGCCCGGTCTCTCTGCCCCTACTCATCTTACGCATAGCTCTCATGACCTCTTCAACCTCGATACGCCTGCAGTACTCAAAGTCACAGTGACTCTCGGAATGCTCCAATTCGCCTAGCACAATATCCTGATCCCCTTCTTCATTCAGAAGTTTATGAAAGTAAGTCTGCCATGTCCTCTTAATCTGGGCATCTTCCATCAATACTCTACCATCACCATCTTCGTCCTTGATGCACCTCACTTGATACAAATCCCGAGCCTTCCTCTCTCTCAACTTGGCCAGCCGGAATAACTTCTTCTCCCCACCTTTTTTCCCAAATTCCTCGTACATACGACCATAAGCCGCAGTCTTACCCTCTGTGACCGCCAGCTTAGCCTCCTTCCTAGCTGTCTTATACCTCTCCATGCACACTCGCCTCTCCTCCTCACCTATGCTCCCCACTAACTTCAGGTACGCCACCTTCTTTGCTTCCACTTTACCTTGGACCACTTCATTCCACCACCAGTCTCCTTTGTTCCCACCAGATACGCCCATCGAGACCCTTAACACCTCTCTCACAGCCTCCCTAATATAGTATGTTGTCGCTGACCACATAGTGCTCGCGTCACCACTGCTCCTCCAAGCTCCCATAGCCGACAACCACCCCTCCAACGCTTGGGATTTATCCTTAGTTAAGGCTCCCCACCTGATTCTCGGTCTTCCTCGAGTAGACCTTTTCCTCCTCTTTAACATAATACCAACGTCCATCACCAAGAGCCTATGCTTCGTCTCGAGTATCTCACCTAGAATCACCTTGCAATCCTTGCACAACCCTCTGTCACACCTCCTGAGGAGAAGATAGTCAATCTGGGTCTTCGCCACTGCATTTTGAAAAGTAACCAAATGCCCTTCCCTCTTCCGAAAGCTAGAGTTCGCAATCACCAACCCAAAAGCCTTAGCGAAGTCCAACAATGATGTACCTCCTCCGTTCCTCTCCCCAAAATCGAAGCCTCCATGCACCTCGCCATAACCACCTGCGATCGACCCAATATGCCCATTGAAATCCCCTCCTATGAATAACTTCTCAGCAGGCGGAACCTGGCGCACAATCTCGTCTAACCCTTCCCAGAAGCGCCATTTAACCTCACCATCTAGGCCCATATGCGGCGCATAGGCGCTAACGATGTTTAGGGTGCACTTTCCAACTACCAACTTAATAATCATCAATCTATCATTCACTTGTCTAACCTCAACCATAGACTCTCTAAGTTCCCTATCCACCAAGATGCCCACTCCATTCTTACCTTTCTGGACTCCTGAGTACCAAAGTTTATACCCGTCCACGTCCCTCGCCCTCGCCCTCGACCCTACCCACTTTGTCTCTTGGACACACGCTATATTGACCCTCCTCTTCTGGAGGATCTTCACCAACTCTATAGATTTACCAGTCAATGTACCTACGTTCCATGACCCAATTCTCAACCAACAGACACTTTTGTTCCCTTTACCTCCCTTGCCTCCCGCCCCACCCCCTAAACTCTACCCTACCTCCCGCCCCACCCCCCGTTCCCCCCGAGGACATGACCTCACTCGACTATCCCAGACCACAGCCACTATACCTAGGGTAGATTAAGGAGAATCACTATCACACAATGCAACAGACCAAATCAGAAGAATACAAGTTGCAACAACAGGCACACTAATACGGTGAATAAACTAGTACGAAGTAAGATGCCAGCAATTTAACTCACACAACAAAGGAAAACTGGAAAACGGGAGATACCAACTCCCGCAAGCAGAATAGTAAATTCAAAGCAAGAATAATAGAACCTGAAGTCACCACGAGTGCCGAGAAAGGTGTTGTCCACAACAACTATGTTTCAGAAGTTCTTGCCCGCTTCGCCCGAGGCTCGTCGGAAAATTGTCTCAACCGCCACCGCCATCGCCGCTAGGCTAGATCAGTGCGCCAGAAAATAGGGGGACGAGGGTGGAAGAGACGAGGTGTAGAGGAGAGAAAGAAAGGAGAAGAAGAAAAGGAAATATAAAAAAGGGGCAGATCTGAAAAGCAAAAAGGGGGGAGGGGAGTAACGGAAAAGAAGAAGAAAGCAGGAGAGAGAAGAAAAGAAGACAGGGGTGGGGTGGGTGGTGGTGGGTTAGGGTGGGGGTCTTACCTGGTCCGGTGGTCGCCGGAGGTCCGGTGAATGGTATCAGAGAGAGTCGTTTGAGTTGTCTCTGTTTCGTTAGGACAGGAGAGAGATTACAAGAATCTTGTATGCACGAAACCTCCACCGAATAGAAGGCCAGAATTGTCGAAGGCATCAGTGTTAGAAGACATAATGGTAAGAAATCTGTGAAGAGAAATTTTACTTAGAAAGTTGAAGTTTGCAGTAGGATTCTAAGATAAAACAGAGAAGAAGAAGTTGTAAAAGGTAAAGAGTAAAAATGAGGAGTAGTGGAGAAGTTACAGACAGCAAAAATTATGGTCATGATTACCTCGAGAACTGACGAAAATATTTGTCAAATTGTGGGGTAACACGTGTTTGGATCATTAAATGCGGAAAGACATGCGTCCTTTCAAATGTCAAAAACTGTTCAGAAACTTACTCGCTAAAGGAAAGGGGTTTTCTCTACTTCCCAGTGACACTAAAGTATTGTCACCGAAAAGTAGGGGGGACTATCTGTATGCAGTAAAATTGGTTAGTGACAATTGGACGAATAAAGAGATGACACGTGGAGCTGAAGACATGTAGGATGTGAGTCAGCAAATAGTCGATACCGGTTGCAAGAATGTGACCAATGCTGGATGAATCCCGAAGATAGAGTAGCCGATGATAAAAATTCAAAGTATTGACATCGGGTAGCATTCAATGAGCAGCCATTACGGAGAATATCTGCGTTTATAGCCAACCATTATGCAGCCATCAATGATGGTTTAATTCTCATTCAAGAGGAGCTTGATTTGGGTATCTTGTCTTCCTAAATAGGGATATAAATAGGAGAATTAGCATCCATTGTATAGAAAAAATATTCTGTACGAAAAACCTATAATCTGCTCTCATTTTATAGAATTATTTTCTTTAATTTATTCTTAATTTTGTTCTTGCCACTACTATCGGAGAAGCAAAACACTTAGCCAGGCTTTTAGTTCCTTTAATTTTATTTCATAATCTTATTTATGTTCTTATTTATATCGTATTTTTGGGTCAAATCAATTTACTTGTCTATAAATCATGTTTCAAATTCAACTGTATTATTTTACGGGTAAACACACTTTCACCGTGGCCAAAATACTTTTAGTCGGGGACTCTTCTTTCGTCATTATTTCAAGTAGTGGTTTTTCCAAGATGGAACTCCAACTAGGTAAAAATAATATTTTTTGAGTGAGTTTATATCTTAGTTAGAGATTATTAGTGGGTATGTATAATTAAGCTATTTCAGTAACGGCGAATGTATTTTGCTACCAAAATCAAACGGACGGAATAATTGCTCTATTTTCAACAGTTCATGAGCAAAATTGGCCCTTTTCCGTATTCTAAAAATTGTTTTGATAAAGAAAAATTTGTTTAATGATTAGATAAATGTTAATTTAGAGTTAGTTACCTTTAGTTTCTGAAAAATATTTTAGCGTTACACCAAAACTGATATTTATTTTTTGAATCAAACATGTTTCAGCATTCTGTAACTCTATTTAAGAAAATTACTCATAGGTAAGTGAAAAGACTACAAAGAAAATAGGACAATGCAATGGCATTATCAGATTTGTAAGTAAACCTTTTTTGGAAGGTTTTAGACCTACAAGACCTTTTACAATGTTGAATTTAAGAAAATGTCTTTTTTAGATTTCTTACGTGTAAAAAAAAGATCTTCTATGTATAAAAGTAAGTCTCTCATGTGTAAAATAAAAGATGTGATTATAAAATTAAAAATAAATTTATAAAAGGCCAAAAAACTAATTGATAGGCATTTGGCTGCAACTTTGGTTTACTTATAGTGGAAAATTACTTTAATGATGACTGCAACATAAAAATGTCGTTTTCTTTTTTGAAATATTGTAGTTCGCCTGTTGCGTAGAGCGAAGAGACATCACGGGATAGCATAGCAGCATATGGCTTTAGTTAATTCTTATTATAATATTTAAATGGGAATTTTATAGCTTTGCTTATAAAAATCAAACTAATTATTCTTGCTTACCTATTTATTTTTTTACCCATCAAACTAATTACCTTTCGTACCCATAATAGCTTTTGTGGATAATTGCCTCTTTTTTTCTCTTTTTCTTGTTTCTCGTTTTTCTTTATTCTGTATTGTTTTCTCCTTTTATGTTTATTTTTCAATCATATTATTTTTTATTTTCTTTTTCTACCATAATCTGATTCCATGCTCAATTTTGGCTCCTTTTTTTCTTTTTGTTCATTTTCTTTATTCTTGTTCCTTTTCTAATTTTATTTAAATCGTTTTCCTTTTATTTCCCTTTTTTTGCATAATCTAATTTTATTCACTTTTTCTTCTCCTTTTTTATTCTTCTTTTTTTTCCGCTGTGCAATAATAAAAAGATAACTAATATAGTAAATATTTGTTCGCCTTTTTTTTAATATAACTGATATAATATATCTTTGTCTTACTTTTTCTCTTCTTTTTTTTCTGTAGATCTTTTTTTGTAGATCAATTATAAGAATAACTTATACATTATACATGTTTTTTCTTCTCTTTTTTTTCTTTTTTTATTTTCTAATTTCATTTATTATTATTTTCAAATTATTTTTTCTTTTAATTTTTTTTTTCATAATGTAATTATGCACATCTTTTTTGCTCCTTTATTTTTGTTCCTTTTTATTTAGTATAACATATAGTATAACATGTTGGTATACTATACAACTTTGTTTTTTTTTGCTAGTTCTACTTAATTTTGGCCTAAATTCCAAATCCTACTCCAAAAATCTCCACCAAATTTACTCAAAATTTAGTCATGGCCTTCGATCAGCATTTCAAACATGACTCAGTAAAAATCGAATCAAAACAACTATAAAGTGAGATTTTCCCTATTATTTTCATGAAATTCCATCAAAAAATTCATTTAAGAAAATATTTGCAAGGACCTAGTTGGAAAAAAAATTTAAAAAAAATAAAAATGACATATTCATTATTGTATATTGTTATAATATATTGTATACTATAACAGTATAATGTTACTATAATCATAACTTTAGCTTTGCACAGTAGCACTTAGATGACTCAACAAAATAGCAGTTGAAGTATACTATTATGGTATATTATATACTATTACAGCATATTGTTGCACTATATTGCATATTATTATAATATACCATTACAGTATATTGTATACTATAACCGTATACTATTGCAGCATAGCTATATACTCTTACAGTATATTGTATATCGTAGTGGTGTACTGTTAGGTAATTGTGTTCTTCTTTGATTATTACAGTATATCGTTGAGATATATTCTATAACATAACAGTATATTATTGCAGTATAGCTATATACCCCTACCGTATATTGTATACTGTAGCGGTATAGTGTTGGGTAACTATGTTCTTCGATTTTCAGCTAAAAAATTCGATCTCAATCGCCTCAAATCAGCTCCAACTGCGATCAAATTTCAGTATAAACTTCTAGAAGTAATATTTAAGCAATATTTAATAACACCCACTTTGAATCAAACAAGAAATCTTCAAAATAAAAATTTTAAATTCAAGAGCTTTAAGCCCAACAATGGTGGATATTCAAATACACATAAAAATTTTGGGAAGCTTACTCAAAGGTACTATAAGCAATACACACCCACTTCAAATCTAAGATTAAAATCTTCAAGTTGATAAATCATAAATTTTGAATTTTGGAAAAAGACTTTTAGAAAATCTGCAATATTTTAATTTCAGCAAAAAACACGAAATGCAAAATCCGAGCAAGCATGAGATTTTGACAGAAAAGAGATGAGATGACATGAAAAATAACATGTCAACAAGATTTCATAGTCTATTAAAAGAGAAAGCTCTGAAATTTTGCACTTCAAAGGGAAAAGGGAATGTTTTCCACTAGATTAAGCTAGCACAGAGAAATAAATCAAAAGACAAAACGGAATAGGTAGGCTTGTTTAAATGTTTTGGCTAAATGTGTAATTTTTGTAACAAACTTTCATATGGGTAATTATTTTGGATTGTGTAGGCATTTAGTATAGATTTCCCTTTTTAAATTACTGAATGCAGAGGCTAAAGTTAGATCAACCTTATAAAATGACACTCTTTCTCCCCAAAAATGAATCATGTTTCAATTACTCTATCTGTTGAAATTAAATATACAAATTATTAGAAAGTAAAGATTATGATTCTCAAAAAAATAAAAGTATTGAGCAAGTGGTTCTGTGAGATCATATTATTTAAATTTTCAACTAATAATAACGTGGTATAATAAGAACACATGATAATGTTTTTAAGACACAATTTGCAAGTAGAATACAGAGAGTGAGACAGTATGAGGTGGATGCATATGGTTTATCCAATAGTTTGTTTGATCAAATTTCTCTAAGTTGAAAAGTATTTATTTTTTCTAAAAAAGTTTTTTTTTAAAAAAAATTAAAGTGTTTAGCAAGCTTTTAGAAGAAAAAAATTATATTTTTGAGTAGAACCAGAAGCAGTTTTGGAGAATCAGAAAAAAATAACTTCTTCCCAAAAATACTTTTTTGAGAAAAATACACTTAGAAGTACTTTTTAAAAGTTTGGCCAAATACTAATTATTGCTTAAAAATACTTTTCAAATTAACTAGCCAAACACAAACTTTTTTTCATCAAAAGTACTTTTTAAAAAAAAAATCTCAAAATATTTCTCAATATTTCCGGCCAAACAGGCTATAAAGCTCATCATTTGAATAACAAAAATTGGTGAACGCACATTATTTTAGTTTCTGAATGGATTTCAAAGCCAGCATTTTCTGGCTATCACGTAACACCCACGTGGCTGGACACGGAAAGCTAAAAGCAAATAATTTTCCACGCATTGATATTTCATACTCTGCTGGAGAAGTGATGCCGGTGCTACTGCCACACATCATTAGAAAATGAGGTAATAAAATGAAGGTCACCACATAACTATTTTTAAGGATTTGAGTTATATATATTTATTGTATATATTTTCTACCACTCATGGTAATTTAGAGGTTATTCGGCAACTGATTCCTTTGAACTTTCAGCTTATTACTTCAAGTGATTTCAAATCCGAAAATTTCAGCTTAAGTTAAAATTAAAAATTTCATGGTCAAACAGTCATTTCAAAGAAAATAAAATAAAAAAAAATTATGGCCAAACGGCCCTAAATATCTTCAATTGGGCTTTTTTTTAATAATATTTATGAAGAGAATAGGTGAGTAAGGAGAAAATTTATGTATCCTTAATTACTTTCTGCATTTTCTATGATACAGGAAACAACGGAATATGTTTTTAACCACTCCAAAAAAACAGTAACCGATAAAATATATAATATACATATTTTATATAGTTTTTGGCGATCTACGAGCGCCTCTTCTAAATTTCCATTAACCATCCAAATTTGACTCGGTCAAAGTTGACTAACCAGATGGATTTTTCCGTTTTCCTAGGGCCCATTTTGCTATTGACGGACGTATGATTTCTTATTTTCTTTGCAGAGATAGTCTTTAGGTCTCTCTATATATATATATATATATTATATATATATTCATTACTTTCGCATGCAATTGTCATATGTACGAGAAGGTGCTCACGTAAATTTAGTTCCTTAAGGTTATTTAATAAGCAAATTAATAAAGAGCAAAAAATACAGATTAATATGTTACAGTAATCAAAACAAGAAATAGTAAGCAAATATGTATGATTTAAAAAAGAAAAGAAGAAGAAAATAGAAGACCATTCATATCCTATTCACAGAGCAAAGTTCTAAGGAAATCGTGGAAAAAGAGTTGAGGTCCTTGAGGACTTGAGGGTTATATATGGTACTTAGAATATCTCAGCTTATAAAAATTGTCATTCTCATAATTTTATGTGCCCACACTGCCCGGACAGTTGCCTATTGTCTTTGGATATAGTACTCAGCAGACAGAGCATAATATAGTGAAGTGTTTGTATAGGTGAAGGAAGATCCTCATTCAAACGCCAAATTAGTAAAAGTCAGATAAAACATTGGTGTAGGAAAACTGGGAACATAAATAGCAAAGTTTAAGAGAAAAAGAAACACACTATTGGAGTAGAAAACCAAACAGCTAAAAGTTGCAGTTTATTCACAACCTGCAAGCATTCAAACTCACAAACGAAAAACAACCGACATTACACAAGCAGAAAATTCGAGGAAAATGACGCTCCTATATATGATCAGTTCACGGCTACACCACAACACTGAAAAAGGAAAGGTACATATATTTAGAAAGTCTTCTTGAACATAACCCTGAATGGAGTGTCACTGAGAGCCAAAAACCTGACTCCATTCTTAGTAAAAATCCCAACATCTTTGCAAATAACCTTGCAAAACGAGCACACACTTGGACAGAACACAAACTTATAATCTGTCCCAAGTTTCTCAATCTTAAACCAATTGCTCACTGTCTGAGGACCCGGGTTCCCTTCAACTCCACCAGTCACCACAAAATACTGCTTCAACTTCTCATCAAAGTCACCAACTTTCCAAATAGTTTCTCTAGCACAAATAGTTGGAGTGAAAAACCTGACGTTAAGGTCACTAGAGAGACGAATGACACCTTTTTTGGGGTCCACAGGGGTGAAAACCACAGGCAAGCCTTGTTGGACATCAAGGGACTCTTGAATAATGTCTCTAGGACAAGTATTGTTTTGTTTAACGTTGGAAGGGAAGAGTCCACCGCCTCTTCCTCGGATCACTGGCAGAACGAAATAGTTGGAACCAGTTCGGATTTTGTCGCCATTGGTGTCGAGAACTGGAGAGGGTGATGGACCGGCTGAGAGTAGTTCTGAGGGATTGGCTAATGAAAAGGCAAAAGATTGGAGAAGGATAAATGAGAGCAAAAGGATATTCATTTTTCTTTGCCTGGATATATATTTAGAGGCTTACTACTACACTATGCATGCAAGTAGATTGATGTGTTGAATTGGGAAAGTAGTAGTCTATTTATAGAGGGATATATACGGTGACGTCTTCAATCTTTACCATTATATTGAGTAAAATTTTGTGAACACAGTAGCGGTAACTCACTAACTAAGATATTTTTATTGTTTTTTGGGGGGTGGGGCGCAATATTTTTATTAAGGTAAAGTTGCCCTGGCCTCATAAACGCTATGTCGTTCAGTACAACGCTTTTGTATAAATAATTGAAAAATGATAAAGAAAGCCGAGGATTATTATTATAACCAAAACCACTCTTGTCTCGTCTTAAAGATGAGTGGATTCAGCCAACAGATTATTGTCTTAGCGGCTTGTTTAGTAGTAGATTCTTACCTACCCACTTAGGGGTTCGTGTATAAGAATAATGGGGAATAAAGTGTATTAGTAATGCATGAATTAGTAATGTATGAGTTAATAATACAAGTATTAATTATGCAGATATTATTTTTTATTTACTGTTTGGTGTGGTGTATTAAAATTATAATGCATTGCATAATTTTTAAGAAAAATAGTTGTTTACAAAAATGCCCTCCATATTCTCAAGTTTTAAGGGACTTTAAGGATAATTTTGTCTTTAACCAACCTAATGCATGCATTAGTAGCCTTGGTATTACTAATGCCATGGTTTTCTATGCATTACTTATACATAGGATAATACCAAGTATAATGTATAACTAATACAAGGATTAGTTATACACATATTGAAAAAATATACCAAACAAAGTATTAGTAATGCATAGAGCTAATACTTGCATTATTTTTTCTAATACCTCATACAAAACCACCCATTTAATTATAGATAAGAGGAGAATTAAGGTGATAGCTGAGATGCTTATGAATTTTGATTGGTCTAATTACAGAATACAAACGTATTATACTTCTTCTAGTAAACATAAATAAAAAGCGGGGGATGTTTCGGGGCGGTTTAACGGTATTAATGACCTAAAGTCAAACCTTGAGAAGAGGTCTTAAATTATATAAATAAAATTTTACATGTTTTTATTTAATTCTTTTCTTTTTGTTTTGTAAAGATGGTGTATCGACCATCTTGTATGTATCTTTTACTATGCACTCGGCTACTTACTAGCTCCCACCATGGAAGGTATCTAATAACTCTATTCACCAAAGCTTTAGCAATATTAATATCCATGGTTAAGATAATATTTTTAGTGTTATTTGTACATCATGCCCCTTTACAATTTTGAATTTAAGAAAATGACCTTTTTAGATCTCTTATGTGTAAAAGACATATCTCTTAAGTGTAGAAGTAAATCTCGTATGTGTAATAAAAAAAAAGAGGCGGTGTCACAAAACTAAAAATAAGTTTGTAAAGAGCCAAAAACCAATTGACCCATATTTTTATAAGTTCTCATCATCTAATGATCTCTTTTTACTAAGCATATTTTAAAATATAACCATACATTTTAGAATAGTTCAGGTCTATTTTGAATTGAAAAACATGTTGGCCTAAGTAAGTTTGTTTTTATGATTGATAAAGTAACTCAAGCATGAACCAGGTCCATACATAATGTACACAGACACAGGTAGATTCGAGCACTAGGCATGCACGTGAAGGAGATAAGCTTAAGTGGTTATATCTGATATCTCCTGAGCGAAAATGTTGCATAATTGATAAGGAGTCGGACTCTTAACTCAAAGGGAACTCTATCCTAGATAAGGGAGGAGTTAGAAGTTGAAGATAACTAGAACTCTTCCACCAAGGAAGAGTAAAGCATTAGACTTCTAGTTATTTCCTATTCTACTAACTCTATATATTTTAGGATGTTCTCATTTTACAGGTACGCACGCTGAAGTTAAACGTGAGTTGAAAGCAAAATAGCAAGGCATTTTGCAAGCAATTCCTGTGTAATTCAAGTGTGCGAACCTGAAGCTACATGAACCAGATAGAAGAACCAGTTTCAAGTGTCTGTTTTTTATTCTAGTTCAATTGTAGTAGGGCTTTTGAGTTGTACCTTTTAGCTTTCTTTAGAAGTATTTATACTAGGTACTCTAGTGTAGTGTTCAAGTTAGAGTTAACTTAAAATTATCGCAACAGTCTGAGGGTGTTGCCACAAAGGGTTAGAGGTAATCCTTAGGTTTACAAGAGTTTTGTAAACATTGTTTTTGGCTCAGTGATTTAGTGAAGTGTTGGGAAATATCCTAATGGGTAGTATGTCATGATTTTTTCACCTTTTGAGCCAGGTATTTTTCACCTAAAAATACTTGTGTTCTTTACTTTCTGCATTTATTATTCCGCAACAGTAGTACAAGAAACACATAAAATAACCAGGTCCTTCTATAATTTGTGTACGCGAAAAATTAAACACCACACAAATCACCCTCCCCCCTCTCTCTTGTGTGGTATTGAAGAATAAGATATCAATTGCTATCATAGCCGGTTATCCTTGAAGAGGCTAATACCTTAGGAGAAGATCAAGATGAGTGCACCACCTGAAAATTGGGAAGGGCAATCCACTGTTAGGCCACCACTCTTTAATGGCCAGTACTACTCTTGGTGGAAGAACAGAATGAGAGATCACATTCAAGGAGAGGACTATGAGCTATGGGACATTGTCACTGATGATCCACTGACAACCTTGAAGAAAAATACTGAAGGAGTAGATTTGCCAAAGACAAGAGCAGATTGTAATGCTGAGGACTTGAATAAGTGGAAGAAGAATACTAAAGCCAAGATATGGCTTGTTTGTGGGCTTGGTCCCGATGAGTACAGCAGAATCCAAGGTTGTTCCACTACTAAGCAAATTTGGGACATACTGTAATTGGCCCATGAAGGAACAACTCAGGTAAAGAGATCTAGAGGAATCTACTTTATTCTCAGTATGAGAACTTTGTTATGAAGGATGGAGAAACCATTCAGGATATGTACACAAGGTTCACTACATTAATAAATGAACTAAAATCTCTTGGAAGGATTATCCCTAAAAAGAAAGAGTCGAGAAGATACTCACTAGGGTCTTGCCAATCACTTGGGAGAGCAAGATCACTGCCATCGAGGAATCAAAGAATATTGCTACTCTCATACTAGATGAATTGATTGGGAATCTCATTGCCTATGAACTTAGAAGACAAACCATAAAAATGGATGTACCTAAGAAGGAAATGAGCTTGCCACTCATAATCACTGAAGGTTCTGATCTAGAAGATGATAAAATGGCAATGATCACCAAAGACTTCAAGAAGTACCCAAGGAGAGGAAATGGTGCCTCAAAAAGTGGAAGCTACAGCAAGGCAAGAGTTCTAGAGAAGCAAACCAGTGATGGCTTCTAGAAGTGTGGAAAGACTGATCACATGATCAAAAACTATCCTTTGTAGGAAACTGAATGGAAGAAGGATAGAGCTGAACGAAGGAACAGGTTCAACCCAAGAAAAGTAACAGCAAAGGATCAACCAAGGCTATGGTCGCTGCTTGGGGAGATAGCTCAGATGATGATGATGATGATGATGATGATGATGATGAACGAGCACTTATGGCCATTGGAGAATCTGATGAAGAAATTGAGGCAAGTGTCTTTCATCTCAAAGACAAGATTAAATTTTTGTCTAAAGAAAGGTTATTTAAGTTACTATTAGAGCTAATTGATGAATCTGAGGATGTGAATAATGAAAAGGAACAACTGTAGAAAGAATGTGTGGTTTTGAAGGCTAAGTGCAAAAACCTGAAACTTAAGGCTTGTGAAACTGAAAGTGAAAATACCGTGTTAAAGAACCAGGTTCATGCACTTGACACAACTATCTTAGAAATTAGATCTGAAAATCTAAAATTAAAATTAGGAACAGGTAAAAGACAGTTGATCACACACAACTCACTTTAGAAGAAAATATAGGAAAAATAAAAGATGAGTTGTATAAGAGGGATGAACAGGTAAGAGTCCTAAAGGAGGATCTGAATAAGGTCAAGCATGAGCTAGACAAAACTTGTAAATTGAACAGGTCCTCTGATGCACTGTCATGGCTACAAGAACATCATAGTAGCAACAGAGTAGGACTTGGCTTTGGGAACTCTGCACCTAAGTGGGATCCCAAAAGTAAGTACCTCACACTCCCTGAGAATAATATTTGCACACACTGTGGTAACACTGGTCACTATAAGAGTGAATATACTGCAAAACAAAAGGCAAGTCAAAAGAATAAAAAATTTGTTCTAGGGAAAAATAGGATATCAAGTTGGGCTAAAAAGAATTTGATTTATCCTTTTGCCTATAGAAAGGGACCCAAACTTGTTTAGGTTCCTAAGACTACCCCCTGATTTCTTTTTGTAGGTCCAAGTGAAGGGAAACAACCAAATATGGTATATGGATAGTGGTTGTTCTAAGCATATGACAGGAAGCAAGAACGAGTTCCTTTCACTTGAGGACCTTAAATGAGGTAATGTTTCCTTTGGAAACGAAAAGAAAGGTGAGATCATTGGGGTTGGAAAGGTAGGTAAGACTGATTCTCACTCTATTGAGAATGTCTACTTGATAGATGGACTGAAGTATAGTCTGATAAGTGTATCACACATGTGTGATAGAGGTAACATGGCAGCATTCACCTCTACAAAATGCTTTGTGATTAATCTTACCACTGACAAGATAGTTTTGCAGGGAAAAAGAGTGAACAACATATATGTTGTAGATCTGTCCACACTTTCAGATAATGAACTCACTTGCTTAAGTGTGTTGGATAATGATCCCCTCTTTTAGCACAAGAGACTTGGACATGCCAGTCTAAGCCAACTCAACAAACTAGTCTCCAAGAACTTGGTGATAGGGCTGCCTAACATTAAGTTTAAGGAAGATAAAGTTTGTGAGGCTTGTGTAACGGGGAAGCAGTAAGATCCTCTTTAAAAAGCAAGAAAATGGTAAGCACTACCAGGACGATAGAACTGGTCCATATAGATCTTTGTGGACCAATGAGAACACTGAGCAGAGGTAGTAAGAGATATGTTATGGTGCTTGTTGATGATTGCTCTAGGTTTGCTTGGACATTATTTTTAAAATCTAAAGATGAAGCATTGGACATGTTCACTAATTTTGTTAGAAATCCTCATAAACAACTAGGTAATCAACTTGCATCAATTAGGTCTGATCATGGTACTGAATTTGAGAATGCTAAATTTGCTGAATTTTGTGATGAGCATGGCATAAATCATAACTTTTCTTCTCCTAGAACTCCACAATAAAATGGAGTAGTTAAAAGAAATAATAGGACATTGGAAGAAATGGCTAGGACTATGCTTCTTTCTAGTAAACTGCCCCAAAGCTTTTGGGCAGATGCTGTGAACACTGCTTGCTACATCATAAATAGGTGCATGACTGGACCTCTTGTCGAGAAGACTCCCTATGAGTTACTTAAAGGGAGAAAGCCAAATATTTCTCATCTTAGGGCATTTGTATGCAAGTGCTTTATGCACAATAATGGTAACGACTCCCTAGATAAGTTTGGTCCCAGAAGTGATGAGGGAGTATTCTTAGGATATTCTTCACATAGTAAAGATTATAAGATTTATAACAAAAGAACTATGTGTGTAGACGAAAGTGTACATGTGGTTTTTTATGAAACTAACATTTTTTTCTGAGAGGCATGAACAAGATGATGAAGCAATAAGGCTGGTAAGAAACTCAAATGAAACCACAGCCCAGACTGAAGTTGTACCAGAGGAAGGAACAAGTGATGGAATATGTCACAACCCAATTTTTCCTCTGTTGGGTATCGTGATGGCAGCTAGTCTTAGGGACTAGGTAAGCCTAACATTTACCGAATAACAACAATAATTAAATAACATCTAACAATTTTTGAAATGGAAATCTCTATAAAATTTACAATTCCCAAAACTGGTAGTACAAGTCATAAGCTCTATTGAGTTACTAGAAAGTCTATAAATACAACTGTTTTGAAATAGAGATAAAACAGTGCAAGTACAATATCAGAAGGTGACTCCGAAGCCTGCGAATGCAGCAATAGGTTTACCTTGAGTCTCCACAGTAAGATCCGTACTACTAGCGATCGGTCGACTGACTCCACATTTACCTGGCTCTGCACAATAATGTACAAAAGTGTAGTATGAGTACACCACAGTTGGTACCCAGTAAGTATCAAGACTAGCCTCAATGGAGTAGTGACGAGGTACAATCAAGACACTCACTAGTCAAATGACTTGTGTCATACTAAAATAATCGAAAACAAATAGCAGTGATATAAACAGTAAGGAAGCAAGAACACCACAATTATTACTCCGACGAATAAGAAAAAAACACACAAGTACAACTAATTAAATAGGTCTTTCAAGTATAAATCTTGCACATATGATTCTTTTGAATAAATACCCTCCAAATATATTTCTTCAAATAAGTACCCTTCGAATATAAAACTCTTTTAAATAATTATCTCATATCATAATTATAAAGTACGGTTCTCAACCCCTTTTCATATTCTCACGGCACCTCGTGCCCATATCTCTATCACAACCGCACGAACAACTCTCATGCTAAATATTTCAATACATAAAATCCACACGATTAATTTATTTACAAAAAAGTAAGGTTATAATTTTTAAATCAAGTAAGAATTCAACAAAGAAATGAGTTTATTTTAGAAATAGTTTGAATGAAGAAAAATGACATTTTCAATTTAAATAAAATATCAGAAAATCCTTGATGCGGATGTAAAACCTATTAATTTAAAATATAATAGTAACTTCTTTTATTTAAAACAACTCAGTCATCGAAGCTCGTTAAAAAACCAGGGATATAAATCTTCAGAGTGTCGTACTAAAAGCCCAAGCCAACATAATGCAACAAGGAATACAAACACATAATTAAATCAAATAATACATCACGACAGATCACAAGAATTTACCTATCACGAAAATACAAAATAACCAAAGACAAGTGAAACCATAAAGAGATGTCAACAAAAGGGCACTCCTGAGATACCGTCTCGTAGTCCCAAAAGTAAAAGCTCAACAGGGGATCTCCCGAGGTACCGCCTCGTAGTCCCAAAAGTAAATATGCAAGACAAGGGGATCTCCCGAGATACCGCCTCATAGTCCCAAAGTAAATATGAAACAACAACAATGCCTCCAGGCTATCACAAGTCATCACAATTCAATTCTTGACCTAGCTCACCTTGTCTCGTCATGTGCGCAATAATAAAATAAATGCACACCTTGTCTCGCCGCACGCGCATAATAATATTCTCACCTTGTCTCGTCACATGCGCAATCCCCCCCCCCCATATATATGTATAGCCCGTCTTGCCACGCCGCATGTACATAAATCAATAGTAATAATAGCACGATAGAAACCTCGTGCAAAAACCTCCCAACAATATAACGTGCTAATATCGCATCTCAAAGATTGTACCTCAAGTGCTCAAATATTATAACATATCACATATTTGCATATCAAGTGCTCAAATATTACAATTTATTACAGATTGCACTTCAAATGCTCAAATATTACAACTTGCCACAAAAAAATCAACAATACATTATTTTCCACAATAAGGAGCCCATGGCTCGACCATATTGTGCACAGAATCTTAACAAATATATCCGGGAGTGAACAACTCAACAAAAATAATATTCACATAAAAATCAAGGTGGCAATGGCACCAAATCATCATATAAAACAAATCCAACAAAACAAGGATTTAGGCAAGACAATTAAAGGATTTAATAAGTGCCAATAATTTCTAAACTAATACATAAGGGCGTCTAAGTATTTTAACCAATGTAATTTGCACATATAAACCAAGTACGCACTCGTCACCTCGCATACATGGTTTTCAATTATACAATTTGCACATAAGTCCCAATGCCTAAGGGGTATTTCCCCCACTCAAGGTTAGGCAAAATACTTACCTTTTTGAAGTTATGATGATATTCTAAAATCGCCTTCTTGCTTGAATTGACATCAGTACCGCTCAAATATATCCAAATTAATTGCATAACTTCATTAAAATGCATCAAAAATAATTCCGGATAATAAAACGTCGACTTAAAAATTTATTCTAAAAGGTCAACGAAAGTCAATACGGGCC